>NW_021823237.1:23288-43288 GCF_901001165.1 Salmo trutta
GAGGGGAGAGGAGGAGGGGGGAGAGGAGAGGAAGGTGGAGAGGAGGAAGGTGGGGGAGAGGAGAGGAAGGTGGGAGAGGAGAGGGGGAGAGGAGAGGAGAGGTGGGAGAGGAGAGGAAGGTGGGAGAGGAGAGGAGGAGAGGAAGGAGGGAGAGGAGAGGGGGAGTGTAGAGGAAGGTGGGAGAGGAGAGGGGGAGAGGAGAGGAAGGTGGGATCCTGTCTCTCTGCTCCCACAGAGCTCTGGGAAGACACAGGTGCAGGGAAGAAGACATGCCAACACACAGAGCTTCTAACAACAAACTGTCAGAGAACAGGATTGTGGGGGATTGGGGAACAGGAGAGCAGCTGATGATATATCAGCCAGAGTCAAATGTCATCTCTCACCCAATCACCAGAGAGTTGGCCGGTTATATGGTCCAATCACCAGAGAGTTGGCTGGTTATATGATCCAATCACCAGATTGATTGTTGTTGATCATGCTGTTCTGTTAACTAAGTTGTCTGTTAACTAATAGGTCTGAGCTCTGACGCCTGTTCATGGCTTCACGGTTATCTCAGTCACTGAACTCAGGCCATTGTGATTGATGGGGTTAAGTCTGAATTTATTAAACTCAGGCCATTGTGATTGATGGGGTTAAGTCTGAATTTATTGAACTCAGGCCATACTGATTGATGGGGTTAAGTCTGAATTTATTGAACTCAGGTCATTGTGATTGATGGGGTTAAGTCTGAATTTATTGAACTCAGGTCATTGTGATTGATGGGGTTAAGTCTGAATTTATTGAAGTACATAATGTTGTACCACAGGGGTCGATTGTGAGACGTGTTCTCGTCGCTTTTTATATCAACACTATTGGTCAATCTGATTAAAAAATGTTTAAACTTCCTCTATATGTGGATGATGGTATTATTTACGCTGTTACCCAGACTGTTGATCTGGCTGTGTCAAAACTACAGACATCTTGTATAGCTATGCAGGAATCCCTTGCTGATTTTAAAATGTGCTTAACAAGGACAAAACAAAAATACATGTTGTTTTAAACTTTCGTTAGAATGTTTCAGATGGACTACATGTTCCCTCGTTAGAATGTTTCAGACGGACTACGTGTTCCATCATCAGAATGTTTCAGATGGACTACATGTTCCCTCATCAGAATGTTTCAGATGGACTACATGTTCCCTCGTTAGAATGTTTCAGATGGACTACATGTTCCCTCGTTAGAATGTTTCAGATGGACTACATGTTCCCTCATTAGAATGTTTCAGACGGACTACATGTTCCCTCGTTAGAATGTTTCAGATGGACTACATGTTCCCTCGTTAGAATGTTTCAGATGGACTACGTGTTCCCTCGTTAGAATGTTTCAGATGGACTACATGTTCCCTCGTTAGAATGTTTCAGATGGACTACATGTTCCCTCGTTAGAATGTTTCAGATGGACTACATATTCCCTCGTTAGAATGTTTCAGATGGACTACATGTTCCCTCATCAGAATGTTTCAGATGGACTACATGTTCCCTCATCAGAATGTTTCAGATGGACTACATGTTCCCTCATTAGAATGTTTCAGATGGACTACATGTTCCCTCGTTAGAATGTTTCAGACGGACTACATGTTCCCTCATTAGAATGTTTCAGATGGACTACATGTTCCCTCGTTAGAATGTTTCAGACGGACTACATGTTCCCTCGTTAGAATGTTTCAGACGGACTACATGTTCCCTCATTAGAATGTTTCAGATGGACTACATGTTCCCTCGTTAGAATGTTTCAGACGGACTACATGTTCCCTCGTTAGAATGTTTCAGACGGACTACATGTTTCCCTCGTTTAGAACGTTTCAGATGGGCTACATGTTCCCTCGTTAGAATGTTTCAGATGGACTACGTGTTCCCTCGTTAGAATGTTTCAGATGGACTACGTGTTCCCTCGTTAGAATGTTTCAGATGGACTACGTGTTCCCTCGTTAGAATGTTTCAGATGGATACGTGTTCCCTCGTTAGAATGTTTCAGATGGACTACGTGTTCCCTCGTTAGAATGTTTCAGATGGACTACGTGTCCCCTCATTGGAATGTTTCAGATGGACTACATGTTCCCTCATTAGAATGTTAGAATGTTTCAGATGGACTACATGTTCCCTCGTTAGAATGTTAGAATGTTTTCAGATGGACTACATGTTCCCTCGTTAGAATGTTTCAGATGGACTACATGTTCCCTCCTTAGAATGTTTTCAGATGGACTACATGTTCCATTCACAGAATGTTTCAGATGGACTACATGTTCCCTCGTTAGAATGTTTCAGATGGACTACGTGTTCCCTCGTTAGAATGTTAGAATGTTTCAGATGGACTACATGTTCCCTCGTTAGAATGTTAGAATGTTTCAGATGGACTACATGTTCCCTCGTTAGAATGTTTCAGATGGACTACATGTTCCATTCACAGAATGTTTTCAGATGGACTACGTGTCCCCTCATTAGAATGTTTCAGATGGACTACATGTTCCCTCATTAGAATGTTAGAATGTTTCAGATGGACTACATGTTCCCTCGTTAGAATGTTAGAATGTTTCAGATGGACTACATGTTCCCTCGTTAGAATGTTTCAGATGGACTACATGTTCCATTCACAGAATGTTTCAGATGGACTACATGTTCCCTCGTTAGAATGTTTCAGATGGACTACGTGTTCCCTCGTTAGAATGTTTCAGATGGACTACATGTTCCCTCGTTAGAATGTTTCAGATGGACTACGTGTTCCCTCATCAGAATGTTTCAGATGGACTACATGTTCCCTCATCAGAATGTTTCAGATGGACTACATGTTCCCTCATTAGAATGTTTCAGATGGACTACATGTTCCCTCGTTAGAATGTTTCAGACGGACTACATGTTCCCTCATTAGAATGTTTCAGACGGACTACATGTTCCCTCATTAGAATGTTTCAGATGGACTACATGTTCCCTCGTTAGAATGTTTCAGACGGACTACATGTTCCCTCGTTAGAATGTTCAGACGGACTACATGTTCCCTTGTTAGAATGTTTCAGATGGACTACGTGTTCCCTCGTTAGAATGTTTCAGATGGACTACGTGTTCCCTTGTTAGAATGTTTCAGATGGACTACGTGTTCCCTCGTTAGAATGTTTCAGATGGACTACGTGTCCCCTCATTGGAATGTTTCAGATGGACTACATGTTCCCTCATTAGAATGTTAGAATGTTTCAGATGGACTACATGTTCCCTCGTTAGAATGTTAGAATGTTTCAGATGGACTACATGTTCCCTCGTTAGAATGTTTCAGATGGGACTACATGTTCCCTCGTTAGAATGTTTCAGATGGACTACATGTTCCATTCACAGAATGTTTCAGATGGACTACATGTTCCCTCGTTAGAATGTTTCAGATGGACTACGTGTTCCCTCGTTAGAATGTTTCAGATGGACTACGTGTCCCCTCATTAGAATGTTTCAGATGGACTACATGTTCCCTCATTAGAATGTTAGAATGTTTCAGATGGACTACATGTTCCCTCGTTAGAATGTTAGAATGTTTCAGATGGACTACATGTTCCCTCGTTAGAATGTTTCAGATGGACTACATGTTCCCTCGTTAGAATGTTTCAGATGGACTACATGTTCCATTCACAGAATGTTTCAGATGGACTACATGTTCCCTCGTTAGAATGTTTCAGATGGACTACGTGTTCCCTCGTTAGAATGTTTCAGATGGACTACATGTTCCCTCGTTAGAATGTTTCAGATGGACTACATGTTCCCTCGTTAGAATGTTTCAGATGGACTACATGTTCCCTCGTTAGAATGTTTCAGATGGACTACATGTTCCCTCATCAGAATGTTTCAGATGGACTACATGTTCCCTCATTAGAATGTTTCAGATGGACTACATGTTCCCTCATTAGAATGTTTCAGACGGACTACATGTTCCCTCATTAGAATGTTTCAGACGGACTACATGTTCCCTCATTAGAATGTTTCAGATGGACTACATGTTCCCTCGTTAGAATGTTTCAGACGGACTACACGTTCCCTCGTTAGAATGTTTCAGACGGACTACATGTTCCCTCGTTAGAATGTTTCAGATGGACTACATGTTCCCTCATTAGAATGTTTCAGATGGACTACATTTCCCCTCATTAGAATGTTTCAGATGGACTACATGTTCCCTCATTAGAATGTTAGAATGTTTCAGATGGACTAAATGTTCACTCATTAGAACGTTTCAGATGGACTGGTTAAGAAGCTAATATTTAAATTTGTCTCTTTCTACAGAAACATATCCTGCCTTTCTCTAAGCGGCAGGAAACAGATTATTCAACCTTTTTAATCTGTTCTTGATTATATTGATATTATTTATCAAAGTGAAGTTACTTCTTCTCTTAAACCCTTTTTGGATTCCATCTACCGTAGCGCCCTTTCGTTGTGTTACAGCTGACCGGTTCTTATCCTCATACCCTCTGGTCCAACGTAGTGCTCTATATATAGGGAATTAGTGGTGCGATTTGGGAAGCAAACACAGAGAAAATCATTTCCTGGTTGATGAACCGCGGGTGACGAGAAAGGGACCGTTGTTTGAACTTCTTCCGCGTAAAGCCGAGCGTCATGATTTCTCGTCGGGTAAAAAAATCCACTTGGTTGAGCTTTTAGACGCCCGACTGGTTTAATTAAGTTTCATAACGACACGGACCTGAACGGACCTGAACCATCTAAACCTGCAGTAGAACAAAGAGGGTAGCCACTTCAGGCTGCTAGGGGGGACCGTAGGATGTACAAATCCCCTTCACATTGCCGTAATGTCTTGAGTCAGGGAAGCATGGTGGTGGGGGGGTAACAAACCAATTCGAACTGAGCCGATCTAAACCTCACGAGGTCATTATGTCCCTGAGTCGAGGAGCTCCAACGAGCGATGTGACCTCTGTGACCTCTGTATGCCACTAACTGTGAATGCCATTAAACTGACTTTACTGACTGGTCACCACTAACTGGTCTCCAGTGGTCTCCAGTGACTAGTCTCCACTGACTGGTCTCCACTAACTGGTCTCCACTGGTCTCCAGTGACTGGTCTCCAGTAACTGGTCTCCACTGACTGGTCTCCAGTAACTGGTCTCCAGTGACTGGTCTCCAGTGACTGGTCTCCAGTGACTTGATTCCACAGACTGGTCTCCAGTGACTGGTCTCCACTAACATGTCTCCAGTGGTCTCCACTCACTGGTCTCCAGTGACTGGTCTCCAGTGACTGGTCTCCAGTGACTGGTCTCCACTCACTGGTCTCCAGTGACTGGTCTCCACTCACTGGTCTCCAGTGACTGGTCTCCACTCACTGGTCTCCAGTGACTGGTCTCCACTCACTGGTCTCCAGTGACTGGTCTCCACTCACTGGTCTCCAGTGACTGGTCTCCAGTGACTGGTCTCCAGTGACTGGTCTCCACTAACATGTCTCCAGTGGTCTCCACTCACTGGTCTCCAGTGACTGGTCTCCAGTGACTGTTCTCCACTAACATGTCTCCAGGGGTCTCCACTCACTGGTCTCCAGTAACTGGTCTCCAGTGACTTGATTCCAATGACTTGATTCCAGTGACTGGTCTCCAGTGACTGGTCTCCAGTGACTGGTCTCCAGTGACTTGATTCCAGTGACTGGTCTCCAGTGACTGGTCTCCAGTGACTGGTCTCCAGTGACTGGTCTCCAGTAACTAGTCTCCAGTGACTGGTCTCCAGTAACTAGTCTCCAGTAACTTGTCTCCAGTGACTGGTCTCCAGTAACTGGTCTCCAGTGACTTGATTCCAGTGACTGGTCTCCAGTGACTGGTCTCCACTAACATGTCTCCAGGGGTCTCCACTCACTGATCTCCAGTGACTGGTCTCCAGTGACTTGATTCCAATGACTTGATTCCAGTGACTGGTCTCCAGTGACTGGTCTCCACTGACTGGTTTCCAGTGACTTGATTCCAGTGACTGGTCTCCAGTGACTGGTCTCCAGTGACTTGATTCCAGTGACTGGTCTCCAGTGACTGGTCTCCAGTAACTAGTCTCCAGTGACTGTCTCCAGTAACTTTTCTCCAGTGACTGGTCTCCAGTAACTGGTCTCCAGTGACTTGATTCCAGTGACTCGTCTCCAGTAACTTGTCTCCAGTGACTGGTCTCCAGTGACTGGTCTCCAGTGACTGGTCTCCAGTGACTTGTCTCCAGTGACTTGTCTCCAGTGACTGGTCTCCAGTAACTTGTCTCCAGTGACTGGTCTCCAGTGACTGGTCTCCAGTAACTTGTCTCCAGTGACTTGTCTCCAGTGACTTGATTCCAGTGACTTGATTCCAGTGACTGGTCTCCAGTAACTTGTCTCCAGTGAATGGTGTCCAGTGGTCTCCACTCACTGGTCTCCAGTGACTGGTCTCCAGTTACTGGTCTCCAGTGACTGGTCTCCACTTACTGGTCTCCAGTAACTAGTCTCCAGTGACTGGTCTCCAGTAACTAGTCTCCAGTGACTTGTCTCCAGTGACTGGTCTCCAGTAACTGGTCTCCAGTGACTTGATTCCAGTGACTGGTCTCCAGTGACTGGTCTCCACTAACATGTCTCCAGGGGTCTCCACTCACTGATCTCCAGTGACTGGTCTCCAGTGACTTGATTCCAATGACTTGATTCCAGTGACTGGTCTCCAGTGACTGGTCTCCAGTGACTTGATTCCAGTGACTGGTCTCCAGTGACTGGTCTCCAGTGACTGGTCTCCAGTGACTTGATTCCAGTGACTGGTCTCCAGTGACTGGTCTCCAGTAACTAGTCTCCAGTGACTGTCTCCAGTAACTAGTCTCCAGTGACTGTCTCCAGTAACTTGTCTCCAGTGACTGGTCTCCAGTAACTGGTCTCCAGTGACTTGATTCCAGTGACTGGTCTCCAGTAACTTGTCTCCAGTGACTGGTCTCCAGTGACTGGTCTCCAGTAACTTGTCTCCAGTGACTGGTCTCCAGTGACTGGTCTCCAGTAACTTGTCTCCAGTGACTTGTCTCCAGTGACTTGATTCCAGTGACTTGATTCCAGTGACTGGTCTCCAGTAACTTGTCTCCAGTGAATGGTGTCCAGTGGTCTCCACTCACTGGTCTCCAGTGACTGGTCTCCAGTGACTGGTCTCCACTTACTGGTCTCCAGTGACTGGTCTCCAGTGACTGGTCTCCACTTACTGGTCTCCAGTGACTGGTCTCCAGTAACTTGTCTCCAGTGGCTGGTCTCCAGTGATTGGTCTCCAGTAACTTGTCTCCAGTGACTGGTCTCCACTTACTGGTCTCCAGTGACTGGTCTCCACTTACTGGTCTCCAGTGACTGGTCTCCACTTACTGGTCTCCAGTGACTGGTCTCTTGTAACTTGTCTCCAGTGGCTGGTCTCCAGTGACTGGTCTCCAGTAACTTTTCTCCAGTGGCTGGTCTCCAGTGATTGGTCTCCAGTAACTTGTCTCCAGTGACTGGTCTCCACTTACTGGTCTCCAGTGACTGGTCTCCAGTGGCTGGTCTCCAGTGACTGGTCTCCAGTAACTTGTCTCCAGTGACTGGTCTCCAGTGACTGGTCTCCAGTGACTAGTCTCCAGTGAATGGTCTCCAGTGAATGGTCTCCAGTGAATGGTGTCCAGTGGTCTCCAGTGACTGGTCTCCAGTGGCTGGTCTCCACTTACTGGTCTCCAGTGGCTTGTCTCGAGTGACTGGTCTCCAGTGGCTGGTCTCCAGTGACTGGTCTCCAGTGGCTAGTCTCCAGTGACTAGTCTCCAGTGAATGGTGTCCAGTGGTCTCCAGTGACTGGTCTCCAGTGACTGGTCTCCACTTACTGGTCTCCAGTGACTGGTCTCCAGTGACTTGTCTCCAGTGACTGGTCTCCACTTACTGGTCTCCACTTACTGGTCTCCAGTGGCTGGTCTCCAGTGGCTGGTCTCCAGTGACTAGTCTCCAGTGACTGGTCTCCAGTGACTGGTCTCCAGTGACTAGTCTTATACACGTTAGCATGTAAAAGGTCAGACAGTGTTTGAGAGACTGAAATAGCTCAGTGACCAATTAATAACACTGTGACGTCTGTGTTGTTCAGTCTTCTGTAATCACTTTGATTAGGATTATTCATTCAGATTAAGTAGCTATTCTTAGACAGAATATCACGTCTACTCTTTATTAACGAAATTGAAAGCTTTGTATCTGTTTATATATATATATATCCTTCCTGGGTACATGGACTGGAAAATGGCAGTGTCCGTTGGACTGGGAGTAATCAGCTTGATGTATTAGGGAGAAGTCATCAGTATTTAGAGAGAGCTTGTTTAGTGTTGTTGAACTGGGACTGACCCTAGAGAGGAAGCGGAGAGGACAACACATCCACGTGAGGAAGCGGAGAGGACAACACATCCACGTGAGGAAGCGGAGAGGACAACACATCCACGTGAGGAAGCGGAGAGGACAACACATCCACGTGAGGAAGCGGAGAGGACAACACATCCACGTGAGGAAGCGGAGAGGACAACACATCCACGTGAGGAAGCGGAGAGGACAACACATCCACGTGAGGAAGCGGAGAGGACAACACATCCACGTGAGGAAGCGGAGAGGACAACACATCCACGTGAGGAAGCGGAGAGGACAACACATCCACGTGAGGAAGCGGAGAGGACAACACATCCACGTGAGGAAGCGGAGAGGACAACACATCCACGTGAGGAAGCGGAGAGGACAACACATCCACGTGAGGAAGCGGAGAGGACAACACATCCACGTCACACAGTCGAGAGGGAAGAGGAAAGGGTCTTTTTTTATAGATCATGATTTATTCTGATCATATTCACAGCATTAACCAAATTATTCCTGCACTGCTGAGGTCCAAACAGAAAACAGAAATATAATGTGTCGGTCCTGGAGCATCTTGTGCTCTGTAGTCGGTCCTGGTGGTCTGTAGTCGGTCCTGGTGGTCTGTAGTCGGTCCTGATGGTCTGTAGTCGGTCCTGATGGTCTGTAGTCGGTCCTGGTGGTCTGTAGTCGGTCCTGATGGTCTGTAGTCGGTCCTGGTGTTCTGTAGTCGGTCCTGGTGTTCTGTAGTCGGTCCTGATTGTCTGTAGTCAGTCCTGATGGTCTGTAGTCGGTCCTGATGGTCTGTAGTCAGTCCTGGTGGTCTGTAGTCGGTCCTGGTGTTCTGTAGTCGGTCCTGGTGTTCTGTAGTCGGTCCTGGTGGTCTGTAGTCGGTCCTGGTGCTCTGTAGTCGGTCCTGGTGCTCTGTAGTCGGTCCTGGTGTTCTGTAGTCGGTCCTGGTGTTCTGTAGTCGGTCCTGATGGTCTGTAGTCGGTCCTGATGGTCTGTAGTCGGTCCTGATGTTCTGAAGTCGGTCCTGGTGGTCTGTAGTCGGTCCTGATGGTCTGTAGTTGGTCCTGATGGTCTGTAGTCGGTCCTGATGGTCTGTAGTCGGTCCTGGTGGTCTGTAGTCGGTCCTGGTGGTCTGTAGTCGGAAACACAAGCATTAGGTATTACTGTTGGAGCTAGAAACACAAGCATTAGGTATTACTGTACTGTTGGAGCTAGAAACACAAGCATTGGGTATTACTGTTGGAGCTAGAAACACAAGCATTAGGTATTACTGTTGGAGCTAGAAACACAAGCATTTCACTACATCAGCAGTAACGTCTGTTTAATATTAATACAGGACTGGACTACAACACAGTAAACAGCACCTGGACTACAACACCTGGACTACAGCATCTGGACTACAGCACAGTAAACAGCACCTGGACTACAGCACCTGGACTACAGCACCTGGACTACAGCACCTGGACTACAGCATCTGGACTACAGCACAGTAAACAGCACCTGGACTACAGCACCTGGACTACAGCACCTGGACTACAGCACCTGGACTACAGCACCTGGACTACAGCACCTGGACTACAGCACAGTAAACAGCACCTGGACTACAGCACAGTAAACAGCACCACTACAGTGACCTATAAAAAATATATTCAAACAAGCCTTAGTTTTCTCAACACGTCTGCCAATTTTTTAATTTTTTTTTATTTGTATTTTTTATTTCACCTTTATTTAACCAGGTAGGTTAGTAGAGAACAAGTCCTTTATTTAACCAGGTAGGCTAGTTGAGAACAAGTCCTTTATTTAACCAGGTAGGCTAGTTGAGAACAAGTCCTTTATTTAACCAGGTAGGTTAGTTGAGAACAAGTTCTCATTTACAACTGTGACCTGGTCAAGATAAAGCAAAGCAGTTCGACACATACAACAACACAGAGTTACACATGGAATAAACAAAACATACAGTCAATAACACAGTAGAAAAAGTGTCTGCAAATGAGGTAGGATAAGGGAGTTAAAGGCAATAAATAGGCCATAGTGGCGAAGTAATTACAATATAGCAAATAAACACTGGAATGGTAGGATGTGCAGAAGATGAATGTGCAAGTAGAGATACTGGGGTGCAAAGGAGCAAGATAAATAAATAAATACAGTATGGGGATGAGGTAGGTAGATGGGCTGTTTACAGATGGGCTATGTACAGGTGCAGTGATCTGTGAGCTGCTCTGACAGCTGGTGCTTAAAGCTAGTGAGGGAGATATGAGTCTCCAGCTTCAATGTCCCTAGTGTTGCTGGTTGATGACCCTCTTAAAGTCTAAATGAACTCTGAACTTTCCCCCGACGTATCATTTGACAAGACTCGTGCTGTTACATATATTAGGCTGTTTGGCTCAACAGTGGAATCCCATTGTAACAGCTGATTAAAAGCCTTACTGGGGAACAACTGAACCCAGAGTGATGGGGGACAGGAAGCTACTATCACCTCATTGGGCTCAGGATCAGTCACTGAGTTCTCTCTGTCTTTATGTCCCCTCTGGGTCTGTTCTTCTCTCTCTGTCTCTCTCTCTCTCTCTGTTCTTCTCTCTCTGTCTCTCTCTCTCTCTCTCTCTGTCTCTCTCTCTCTCTCTCTCTCTCTCTGTCTTTATGTCCCCTCTAGGTCTCTTCTTCTCTCTCTCTCTGTCTCTCCCTCTTTCTCTTTCTGTCCCTCTCTCCCTCTTTCTCTTTCTGTCCTCTCTCTGTCTCTCCCTCCACCACCATATTTCTCTCTCTCTCTCTTTATCTCTCTCACCCCTGTGTCTATCCCCTCCCTCTTTCTCTCTCTCTCTCTCTCTCTCTCTCTCCATGGCGCCTTTTACAGGGCTGTAGCTCACTGGAAGGGGAAAGTGTGTGGGTTGACTATGACACGTGGAGACGAGCCACTTCAAAGGTGCTGCTGGCCGCCACCTAACACTAGAAAAGACATTACATACTGGACGAGAGAGAGAGAGAGAGAGAGAGAGAGAGAGAGAGAGAGAGAGAGAGAGAGAGAGAGAGAGAGAGAGAGAGAGAGAGAGAGAGAGAGAGACGGGTATTACGATGAGAGGTCGGTCGGGGGTTTATGAGTCTACATTCGTGGCCAAAAGTTTTGAGAATGACACAAATATTAATTTCCTCAAAGTTTGCTTCTTCAGTGTCTTTAGATATTTTTTGTCAGATGTTACTATGGAATACTGAAGTATAATTACAAGCGTTTCATAAGTGTCAAAGGATTTTATTGACAATTACATGAAGTTGATTGTAACGAGGGTTGTCTGAAGGGGACCAAGGCGCGGCGTGCAGACTGCTCATATTTACTTTATTAACGAAAACGCTTCAACAAAAAACAACAAATCGACCGACAACAGTTCCGTCAGGTTCACAGACTAAACAGAAAACAACTAGCCACAAAAAAACCCAGGAAGAAAAACCCCTACTTAAATATGATCTCCAATCAGAGGCAACGAGGATCAGCTGCCTCCAATTGGAGATCAACCCCAACATAGAAATAGAAAAACTGGAACTTAAACATAGAAATAGAAAACATAGAAAAAGAAAAAAAAACACCCCCTGTCACGCCCTGACCTACTCTACTATAGAAAATGACATCTTGCTTGGGTTAGGACCTGACATTGATGCAAAGAGTCAGTATTTGCAGTGTTGACCCTTCTTTTTCAAGACCTCTGCAGTCCGCCCTGGCATGCTGTCAATTAACTTCTGGGCCACATCCTGACTGATGGCAGCCCATTCTTGCATAATCAATGCTTGGAGTTTGTCAGAATTTGTGGGGTTTTGTTTGTCCACCCGCCTCTTGAGGATTGACCACAAGTTCTCAATGGGATTAAGGTCTGGGGAGTTTCCTGACCATGGACCCAAAATATCGATGTTTTGTTCCCCGAGCCACTTAGTTATCACTTTTGCCTTATGGCAAGGTGCTCCATCATGCTGGAAAAGGCATCGTTCATCACCAAACTGTTCCTGGATGGTTGGGAGAAGTTGCTCTCGGAGGATATGTTGGTACCATTCTTTATTCATGGCTGTGTTCTTAGGCAAAATTGTGAGTGAGCCCACTCCCTTGGCTGAGAAGCAACCCCACACATGAATGGTCTCAGGATGCTTTACTGTTGGCATGACACAGGACTGATGGTAGCGATCACCTTGTCTTCTCCGGACAAGCTTTTATTCCGGATGCCCCAAACAATCGGAAAGGGGATTCATCAGAGAAAAGGTCTTTACCCCAGTTTTCAGCAGTCCAATTCCTGTACCTTTTTCAGAATATCAGTCTGTCCCTGATGTTTTTCCTGGATAGAAGTGGCTTCTTTGCCACCTTTCTTGACACCAGGCCATCCTCCAAAAGTCTTCGCCTCACTGTGCGTGCAGATGCACTCACACCTGCCTGCTGCCATCCCTGAGCAAGCTCTGTACTGGTGGTGCCCCGATCCCACAGCTGAATCAACTTTAGGAGACGGTCCTGGCGCTTGCTGGACATTCTTGGACGCCCTGAAGCCTTCTTCACAACAATTGAACCGCTCTCCTTGAAGTTCTTGATGATCCGATAAATGGTTGATTTAGGTGCAATCTTACTGACAGCAATATCCCTGTCTGTGAAGCCCTTTTTGTGCAAAGCAATGATGATGGCACGTGTTTCCTTGCAGGTAACCATGGCTGACAGAGGAAAAACAATGATTCCAAGCACCACCCTCCTTTTGAAGCTTCCAGTCTGTTATTCGAACTCAATCAGCGTGACAGAGTGATCTCCAGCCTTGTCCTCGTCAACACTCACACCTGTGTTAACGAGAGAATCACTGACATGATGTCAACTGGTCCTTTTGTGGCAGGGCTGAAATGCAGTGGAAATGTTTTTTTGAGGATTCAGTTAATTTGCATGGCAAAGAGGGACTTGCAATGAATTGCAATTCATCTGATCACTCTTCATAACATTCTGGAGTATATGCAAATTGCCATCATACAAAATGAGGCAGCAGACTTTGTGAAAATTAATATTTGTGTCATTCTCAAAACTTTTGGCCACGACTGTAGAGTTAGAAGAGAGAATGCAGTAACTTGATCCTTGGTTAAATGATGTTTGGTAAACCTTTGTAAAACTTTGGCGAACCTGGTCGTGCGTTTTGCCAACAGGGCACAGAAGAGGTGGAAATTCTGAGGACGAGGTTCTTCACGGTTCTGTTCCGGAGTGACTATCGCTTCCCACAAGATGTTGAGCAACAGAGGATTGATGTTGTATTGTTGTGTTTCTACGAAGACAAATATTCACCTCACAGTACTTAATTTCTCCACAACCCCCAACCCACCCCGCTCCAGAACCCCGCTCCAGAACCCCCGACCCACCCCACTCCAGAACCCCGACCCACCCCGCTCCAGAACCCATCTCCAGAACCCCGACCCGACCCACTCCACTCCAGAACCCCGACCCACCCCGCTCCAGAACCCCGCTCCAGAACCCCGACCCACCCCGCTCCAGAACCCCGCTCCAGAACCCCGACCCACCCCGCTCCAGAACCCCCTGACCCACCCCACTCCAGAACCCCGACCCACCCCTCTCCAGATCCCCGACCCACCCCGCTCCAGAACCCAGACCCACCCCACTCCAAAACCCCGACCCAGAACCCCCGACCCACCCCGCTCCAGAACCCCCGACTCACCCCGCTCCAGAACCCCGACCCAGAACCTAGACCCACCCCGCTCCAGAACCCCCGTCCCACCCCGCTCCAGAACCCCCGACCCACCCCGCTCCAGAACCCCGGCCCACCCCGCTCCAGAACCCCGGCCCACCCCGCTCCAGAACCCCGGCCCACCCCGCTCCAGAACCCCGACCCACCCCGCTCCAGAACCCCGACCCACCCCGCTCCAGAACCCCGACCCACCCCGCTCCAGAACCCAGACCCACCCCGCTCCAGAACCCCTGACCCACCCCGCTCCAGAACCCCCGACCCACTCCGCTCCAAAAGCAAAGTGCTTCATTTGATTGATTTCGAGAACTCTTTGTGCCTGGCTAAAGCTCTCGGCTCCAACCATAACCACGACCTTCTCCTGTCAGCTCACCCTTCCAGCGCTCCTCCTCTCTCCTCTCTCAGAGGAACACATATAGACGGATGTGAGACAAGGCGAGAGACAAGATGTCTGACGGACTCCCTACGGGGATCCTGGACGTCTTCAGTCTCTCCAACGGACCATCAATTGTCTGGTCCCTTTTAATAATCGCTGGCTGGACTGTATTGTAGCATGTCTGTTCTCTGTAGACATGGAGGAGCCTCTCTCTCTCTCTCTCTCTCTCTCTCTCTGTCTCCGTCTCTCTCCGTCTCTCTCTGTCTCTCTCCCTCCCTCTCTGTCTCTCACCCTCTCTCTCTCTGTCTCCGTCTCTCTCCCTCCCTCTCTGTCTCTCACCCCCTCTCTCTCTGTCTCCGTCTCTCTCCCTCCCTCTCTCTCTCTCTCTTTCTCTCTCTCTCTCTCTCTCTCTCTCTTTCCGTCTCTATGAATAAGTGTAATATTAGGTCCGATAGAGAGGTCAGGGAAGCTATGAGTTTTGTTTGACAGCAGTGATAAGTGAGTGTGTGGTGACCCAGTCTTCTCTGATGAACTGTCATCCCTCTTTCATCCCGACTGACAGAGGTGTCTAAATCCGCCCACGAAGAGCTGCTTTTCACATCGGACTCCTCATAACTCCCCCTCCTCTTCCTCCCTTCCTCCTCTTCCTCCTCCTCCTCCTCCCCTCCCCTCCCCTCCCCTCCCCTCCCCTCCCCATCAACCCCAACTCCATCCTCCACACTACTAAACAGCCCTGATCCTGAGCCATACCAGCCTCCTCTACTGTAAAGGGAATACTACTAGAGCCATACCAGCCTCCTCTACTGTAAAGGGAATAGTACTAGAGCCATACCAGCCTCCTCTACTGTAAAGGGAATAGTACTAGAGCCATACCAGCCTCCCCTACTGTAAAGGGAATAGTACTAGAGCCTCCCCTACTGTAAAGGGAATAGTACTAGAGCCATACCAGCCTCCCCTACTGTAAAGGGAATAGTACTAGAGCCTCCTCTACTGTAAAGGGAATAGTACTAGAGCCTCCTCTACTGTAAAGGGAATAGTACTAGAGCCATACCAGCCTCCCCTACTGTAAAGGGAATAGTACTAGAGCCTCCTCTACTGTAAAGGGAATAGTACTAGAGCCATACCAGCCTCCCCTACTGTAAAGGGAATAGTACTAGAGCCTCCCCTACTGTAAAGGGAATAGTACTAGAGCCTCCCCTACTGTAAAGGGAATAGTACTAGAGTCTCCCCTACTGTAAAGGGAATAGTACTAGAGCCTCCTCTACTGTAAAGGGAATAGTACTAGAGCCATACCAGCCTCCTCTACTGAAAAGGGAATAGTACTAGAGCCATACCAGCCTCCCCTACTGTAAAGGGAATAGTACTAGAGCCTCCCCTACTGTAAAGGGAATAGTACTAGAGCCATACCAGCCTCCCCTACTGTAAAGGGAATAGTACTAGAGCCATACCAGCCTCCTCTACTGTAAAGGGAATAGTACTAGAGCCATACCAGCCTCCTCTACTGTAAAGGGAATAGTACTAGAGCCATACCAGCCTCCCCTACTGTAAAGGGAATAGTACTAGAGCCATACCAGCCTCCCCTACTGTAAAGGGAATAGTACTAGAGCCTCCTCTACTGTAAAGGGAATAGTACTAGAGCCACACCAGCCTCCCCTACTGTAAAGGGAATAGTACTAGAGCCTCCTCTACTGTAAAGGGAATAGTACTAGAGCCTCCCCTACTGTAAAGGGAATAGTACTAGAGCCATACCAGCCTCCTCTACTGTAAAGGGAATAGTACTAGAGCCACACCAGCCTCCTCTACTGTAAAGGGAATAGTACTAGAGCCATACCAGCCTCCCCTACTGTAAAGGGAATAGTACTAGAGCCCTACCAGCCTCCCCTACTGTAAAGGGAATAGTACTAGAGCCATACCAGCCTCCTCTACTGTAAAGGGAATAGTACTAGAGCCTCCTCTACTGTAAAGGGAATAGTACTAGAGCCATACCAGCCTCCTCTACTGAAAAGGGAATAGTTCTAGAGCCATACCAGCCTCCCCTACTGTAAAGGGAATAGTACTAGAGCCATACCAGCCTCCTCTACTGTAAAGGGAATAGTACTAGAGCCTCCTCTACTGTAAAGGGAATAGTACTAGAGCCTCCCCTACTGTAAAGGGAATAGTACTAGAGCCTCCTCTACTGTAAAGGGAATAGTACTAGAGCCATACCAGCCTCCCCTACTGTAAAGGGAATAGTACTAGAGCCTCCTCTACTGTAAAGGGAATAGTACTAGAGCCTCCCCTACTGTAAAGGGAATAGTACTAGAGCCTCCTCTACTGTAAAGGGAATAGTACTAGAGCCATACCAGCCTCCCCTACTGTAAAGGGAATAGTACTAGAGCCTCCTCTACTGTAAAGGGAATAGTACTAGAGCCATACCAGCCTCCTCTACTGTAAAGGGAATAGTACTAGAGCCTCCCCTACTGTAAAGGGAATAGTACTAGAGCCATACCAGCCTCCTCTACTGTAAAGGGAATAGTACTAGAGCCATACCAGCCTCCTCTACTGTAAAGGGAATAGTACTAGAGCCATACCAGCCTCCTCTACTGTAAAGGGAATAGTACTAGAGCCATACCAGCCTCCTCTACTGTAAAGGGAATAGTACTAGAGCCTCCTCTACTGTAAAGGGAATAGTACTAGAGCCATACCAGCCTCCTCTACTGTAAAGGGAATAGTACTAGAGCCCTACCAGCCTTCCCTACTGTAAAGGGAATAGTACTAGAGCCTCCCCTACTGTAAAGGGAATAGTACTAGAGCCATACCAGCCTCCTCTACTGTAAAGGGAATAGTACTAGAGCCCTACCAGCCTCCCCTACTGTAAAGGGAATAGTACTAGAGCCTCCTCTACTGTAAAGGGAATAGTACTAGAGCCATACCAGCCTCCCCTACTGTAAAGGGAATAGTACTAGAGCCTCCTCTACTGTAAAGGGAATAGTACTAGAGCCATACCAGCCTCCTCTACTGTAAAGGGAATAGTACTAGAGCCATACCAGCCTCCCCTACTGTAAAGGGAATAGTACTAGAGCCATACCAGCCTCCTCTACTGTAAAGGGAATAGTACTAGAGCCTCCTCTACTGTAAAGGGAATAGTACTAGAGCCATACCAGCCTCCTCTACTGTAAAGGGAATAGTACTAGAGCCTCCTCTACTGTAAAGGGAATAGTACTAGAGCCATACCAGCCTCCTCTACTGTAAAGGGAATAGTACTAGAGCCTCCTCTACTGTAAAGGGAATAGTACTAGAGCCTCCTCTACTGTAAAGGGAATAGTACTAGAGCCATACCAGCCTCCTCTACTGTAAAGGGAATAGTACTAGAGCCATACCAGCCTCCTCTACTGTAAAGGGAATAGTACTAGAGCCATACCAGCCTCCTCTACTGTAAAGGGAATAGTACTAGAGCCCTACCAGCCTCCTCTACTGTAAAGGGAATAGTACTAGAGCCCTACCAGCCTCCCCTACTGTAAAGGGAATAGTACTAGAGCCTCCTCTACTGTAAAGGGAATAGTACTAGAGCCTCCTCTACTGTAAAGGGAATAGTACTAGAGCCATACCAGCCTCCCCTACTGTAAAGGGAATAGTACTAGAGCCTCCTCTACTGTAAAGGGAATAGTACTAGAGCCATACCAGCCTCCTCTACTGTAAAGGGAATAGTACTAGAGCCTCCCCTACTGTAAAGGGAATAGTACTAGAGCCATACCAGCCTCCTCTACTGTAAAGGGAATAGTACTAGAGCCATACCAGCCTCCTCTACTGTAAAGGGAATAGTACTAGAGCCATACCAGCCTCCTCTACTGTAAAGGGAATAGTACTAGAGCCATACCAGCCTCCTCTACTGTAAAGGGAATAGTACTAGAGCCTCCTCTACTGTAAAGGGAATAGTACTAGAGCCATACCAGCCTCCTCTACTGTAAAGGGAATAGTACTAGAGCCCTACCAGCCTTCCCTACTGTAAAGGGAATAGTACTAGAGCCTCCCCTACTGTAAAGGGAATAGTACTAGAGCCATACCAGCCTCCTCTACTGTAAAGGGAATAGTACTAGAGCCCTACCAGCCTCCCCTACTGTAAAGGGAATAGTACTAGAGCCTCCTCTACTGTAAAGGGAATAGTACTAGAGCCATACCAGCCTCCCCTACTGTAAAGGGAATAGTACTAGAGCCTCCTCTACTGTAAAGGGAATAGTACTAGAGCCATACCAGCCTCCTCTACTGTAAAGGGAATAGTACTAGAGCCATACCAGCCTCCTCTACTGTAAAGGGAATAGTACTAGAGCCTCCTCTACTGTAAAGGGAATAGTACTAGAGCCATACCAGCCTCCTCTACTGTAAAGGGAATAGTACTAGAGCCTCCTCTACTGTAAAGGGAATAGTACTAGAGCCTCCTCTACTGTAAAGGGAATAGTACTAGAGCCATACCAGCCTCCCCTACTGTAAAGGGAATAGTACTAGAGCCATACCAGCCTCCTCTACTGTAAAGGGAATAGTACTAGAGCCATACCAGCCTCCTCTACTGTAAAGGGAATAGTACTAGAGCCTCCCCTACTGTAAAGGGAATAGTACTAGAGCCCTACCAGCCTCCTCTACTGTAAAGGGAATAGTACTAGAGCCCTACCAGCCTCCCCTACTGTAAAGGGAATAGTACTAGAGCCTCCTCTACTGTAAAGGGAATAGTACTAGAGCCTCCTCTACTGTAAAGGGAATAGGGGGCCATTGGGTTGCATCCCCATCTCTCCCCTCCACATCTCACCCCTTTCTTATCCCTCCGTGCCCCATGGGCCTTGGTTCATCACTCAATCACCTGGTTGTGTATTTTGGGAAGAAGGGAAACAGCCATTTAAAGCTCATTAATCAAAGCCTGGGCAAAATATAGTTACCATGAGATCATCCACCACCCAGCGCCTCACTACCCGGCCACCACCCAGCGCCTCACTACCCGGCCACCTGGCCTTGTGACTGAGACCATTCAGGACCTCCACTTCACAACTTCAATGCCTCTTGTTCCTGCTTGCTGATCCAAGCTGAATGTGTTTTCAAGGAGGCAGAGAGAGATGGAGAGAGAGAGAGATGGAGAGAGAGATGGAGAGAGAGAGAGATGGAGAGAGAGAGATGGAGAGAGAGTGAGGGAGGGAAAGAGGGGAGAGGGAAATAGAAAGAGGGGAGAGAAAGAGGGAAGAGGGGAGAGGGAGGGAGAGAAAGAGGGGAGAGAGAGAAAGGAGAGGGAGAGAGAAACAGAGGGGTGAGGAGAGAGAGAGAGGGGAGAGGAGACAGACCTTTTTCTTTGAGATAGAGTGTGAGCAGTCTGAAGACACCTGCGGACTCTCCCTCACCCCTCTGTGCCCTCCCCTCTCTCCCCTAAACCCCTCTCTCCTAACCCCTCTCATTGCCCTCCCCCCCTCTCCCCTCACAGTCTCTCCTAACCCCTCTCTCTCCCCTCTTTCTCCCCTCACCTCGCCCCTCTCCCCTCTGCCCTCTCCCCTCTTTCTCCCCTCCCCTCTCCCCTCTTTCTCCACACACCTCTCCCCTCACCCCTCTCTGCCCTCACCCCTCTCTGCCCT
>NW_021823237.1:48288-65788 GCF_901001165.1 Salmo trutta
CTATACAGCTGATGAATGGGAACATATAGGACCAGGGTCCTGCTACCATTATAACCTATACAGCTGATGAATGGGAACATATAGGACCAGGGTCCTGCTACCATTATAACCTATACAGCTGATGAATGGGAACATATAGGACCAGGCCTTGCTACCATTATAACCTATACAGCTGATGAATGGGAACATATAGGACCAGGCCTTGCTACCATTATAACCTATACAGCTGATGAATGGGAACATATAGGACCAGGCCCTGCTACCATTATAACCTATACAGCTGATGAATGGGAACATATAGGACCAGGTCCCTGCTACCATTATAACCTATACAGCTGATGAATGGGAACATATAGGACCAGGCCCTGCTACCATTATAACCTATGCAGCTGATGAATGGGAACATATAGGACCAGGCCCTGCTACCATTATAACCGATACAGCTGATGAATGGGAACATATAGGACCAGGCCCTGCTACCATTATAACCTATGCAGCTGATGAATGGGAACATATAGGACCAGGCCCTGCTACCATTATAACCTATACAGCTGATGAATGGGAACATATAGGACCAGGTCCTGCTACCATTATAACCTATACAGCTGATGAATGGGAACATATAGGACCAGGCCCTGCTACCATTATAACCTATACAGCTGATGAATGGGAACATATAGGACCAGGCCCTGCTACCATTATAACCTATACAGCTGTCAGATGTGGGCCGTTAACAAGCGAGAACTGATATGGAGAGATGATGGTGAAGAACGGTCCAGGGAAGTTATTTTCATATAGAGGGAGGGGACTCCTCTATACGTTATGCAAAGACACAATCCTATAAAGATGGGACTCTGTAATATGAGAATTTAGTCTTTTTCCATGGAGGGGATCTGTTGCGTGTGGAATAAGGTCCTTCCATGGAGGGGCTGGTCTCTGTTGCTACTGTGTATTAAAGTCTATATTGAATTCACAAGTTCTTGTAAGAGTTTTATGTTCTTAAGACAATTTTCCACGACATAAATAAACAGTGAATAACAACAGACAGTAAACAGTAAATAACAACAGACAGTAAACAGTAAATAAGAGACAGTAAACAGTAAATAACAACAGACAGTAAACAGTAAATAACAACAGACAGTAAACAGTGAATAACAACAGACAGTAAACAGTGAATAACAACAGACAGTAAATAACAACAGACAGTAAACAGTAAATAACAACAGACAGTAAACAGTAAATAACAACAGACAGTAAACAGTAAATAACAACAGACAGTAAACAGTAAATAACAACAGACAGTAAACAGTGAATAACAACAGACAGTAAACAGTGAATAACAACAGACAGTAAATAACAACAGACAGTAAACAGTAAATAACAACAGACAGTAAACAGTGAATAACAACAGACAGTAAACAGTAAATAACAACAGACAGTAAATAACAACATATAGTAAACCGTAAATAACAACAGACAGTAAATAACAACAGATAGTAAACAGTAAATAACAACAGACAGTAAATAACAACAGACAGTAAATAACAACAGACAGTAAACAGTAGATAAAAGCAGACAGAGTGTGCAAAGCTGGTCTGCAGCCCAGAGTCTTCAGCGGTGGTCGGCAGCCCAGAGCCTCCAGCGGGGGTCGGCAGCCCAGAGCCTCCAGCGGTGGTCGGCAACCCAGAGCCTCCAGCGGGGGTCGGCAGCCCAGAGCTTCCAGCGGCGGTCTGCAGCCCAGAGCCTCCAGCGACGGTCTGCAGCCCAGAGTCTTCAGCGGGGGTCGGCAGCCCAGAGCCTCCAGCGGTGGTCGGCAGCCCAGAGCCTCCTGCGGTGGTCGGCAGCCCAGAGCCTCCTGCGCTGGTCGGCAGCCCAGAGCCTCCAGCGGTGTTCGGCAACCCAGAGCCTCCAGCGGGGGTCGGCAGCCCAGAGCCTCCTGCAGGGGTCGGCAGCCCAGCGCCTCCAGCGGCGGTCGGCAGCCCAGAGCCTCCAGCGACGGTCTGCAGCCCAGAGTCTTCAGCGGGGGTCGGCAGCCCAGAGCCTCCAGCGGTGGTCGGCAGCCCAGAGCCTCCTGCGGTGGTCGGCAGCCCAGAGCCTCCTGCGCTGGTCGGCAGCCCAGGGCCTCCAGCGGTGGTCGGCAACCCAGAGCCTCCAGCGGGGGTCGGCAGCCCAGAGCCTCCTGCGGGGGTCGGCAGCCCAGAGCCTCCAGCGGCGGTCGGCAGCCCAGAGCCTCCAGCGACGGTCTGCAGCCCAGAGCCTCCAGCGGCGGTCTGCAGCCCAGAGCCTCCATCGACGGTCTGCAGCCCAGAGTCTTCAGCGGGGGTCGGCAGCCCAGAGCCTCCTGCGGTGGTCGGCAGCCCAGAGCCTCCTGCGCTGGTCGGCAGCCCAGAGCCTCCTGCGCTGGTCGGCAGCCCAGAGCCTCCAGCGGTGGTTGGCAGCGCAGAACGGGGGCTACGCCCGGAGCCAGAGCCACCTCCGTAGCTGGAGGATTGGTGGAAGGGCCTGGGGGGGGGGGGGTGTAGCACAGGAAGCGTCGTATGACGGTGGCCACCCTCCCTTTAGTTTTGGGGTTGTTTTTGTTTGTCGGGGGGGCCCCACCTGTCTCCTCGTTGGGGGGGCCCCCACCTGTCTCCTCATCGGGGGGGCCCCACCTGTCTCCTCGTCGGGGTGGAGGGCACCACCTGTCTCCTCGTCGGGGGGGGGGCCCCACCTGTCTCCTCGTCGGGGCGGGCCCCCACCTGTCTCCTCGTCGGGGGGAGGGGCCCACCTGTCTCCTCGCCGGGGTGAGGGGCCCATCTGTCTCCTCGTCGGGGGGGGCCCACCTGTCTTCTCGTCGGGGGGGGCCCACCTGTCTCCTCGTCGGGGGGGGCCCGTGTGTCTCCTCGTCGGGGGGGGCCTCGTCTGTCTCCTCGTCGGGGGGGGCCCACCTGTCTCCTCGTCGGGGGGGGCCCCACCTGTCTCCTCGTCGGGGGAGGAGGGCCCCACCTGTCTCCTCGTCGGGGGAGGGGGGCCCCACCTGTCTCCTGCTGGGATCCGCCTCCTCTCCACGCCCACCGCCGTGTTACCCAGGAAACAAGCGGAACCCACTTGAACGGTTATTAAATCATCTAGAGATGGACGTTTTCCACCTGAACAATTGTAACACACACACACACATAGTAACAGACAGGAAACAGGTTTCAAAATGGCTGTCTGCTTCCTGTCCTCCCCCCCCGTCAGAACCCTGTTTTAAGTGTGTTCCCCCGTCCCCTGTTTGGAGGATATGATGTCGCCGCAGCGCCACGCTGACTGGAGACTTTGCGGAGAGAAAGATCTCAGAGCAGACAGGCGATGCCAGTGGACATACAGGGAAAATACATACAGTAACAGTGACTGAACAAGCAGAACAAATCCCACCGTTTCCTCGCAGGGGGGGGGACTGGTCCAGAACATGCGAGACAGATGGGACATGTTACATATGAACGCTGATGGTACAAATAGAGACACAGTATATAGACTACTATAATAGACTACTATAATAGACTACTACTATAATAGACTACTATAATAGACTACTATAATAGACTACTGTAATAGACTACTATAATAGACTACTATAATAGACTACTATAATAGACTACTGTAATAGACTACTATAATAGACTACTATAATAGACTACTGTAATAGACTACTATAATAGACTGCTATAATAGACTACTATAATAGACTACTATAATAGACTACTATAATAGACTACTGTAATAGACTACTATAATAGACTACTATAATAGACTACTATAATAGACTGCTATAATAGACTACTATAATACAGACACAGTATATAGACTACTATAATAGACTACTATAATAGACTACTATAATAGACTGCTATAATAGACTACTATAATACAGACACAGTATGTAGACTACTATAATAGACTACTATAATAGACAACTATAATAGACTACTATAATAGACTACTGTAATAGACTACTATAATAGACTACTATAATAGACTATATAATAGAGACAGTATATAGACTACTATAATAGACTACTACAATAGACACAGTATATAGACTACTGTAATAGACTACTATAATAGAGACAGTATATAGACTACTATAATAGACTACTATAATAGACTACTATAATAGACTACTATAATAGACTACTGTAATAGACTACTATAATAGACTACTATAATAGACTACTATAATAGACTACTATAATAGACTACTATAATAGACTATATAATAGACTACTATAATAGAGACACAGTATATAGACTACTATAATAGACTACTATAATAGACTACTATAATAGACTACTACTATAATAGACTACTATAATAGACTACTATAATAGACTACTGTAATAGACTACTATAATAGACTACTATAATAGACTACTATAATAGACTACTATAATAGACTACTATAATAGACTACTATAATAGACTGCTATAATAGACTACAATAATAGACTACTATAATAGACTACTATAATAGACTACTATAATAGACTACTATAATAGACTACTATAATAGAGACAGTATATAGACTACTATAATAGACTACTATAATAGACTAATATAATAGACTACTATAATAGACTACTGTAATAGACTACTATAATAGACTATATAATAGACTACTATAATAGACTACTGTAATAGACTACTATAATAGACTACTATAATAGACTACTATAATAGAGACAGTATATAGACTACTATAATAGACTACTATAATAGACTACTATAATAGACTACTATAATAGACTACTGTAATAGACTACTATAATAGACTACTATAATAGACACAGTATATAGACTACTATAATAGACTACTATAATAGACACAGTATATAGACTACTATAATAGACTACTATAATAGACACAGTATATAGACTACTATAATAGACTACTATAATAGACTACTATAATAGACTACTATAATAGACTACTATAATAGACTACTATAATAGACTACTATAATAGACTATATCATAGACTACTGTAATAGACTACTATAATAGACTACTGTAATAGACTACTATATAGACTACTATAATAGACTACTATAATAGACTACTATAATAGACTACTGTAATAGACTACTATAATAGACTACTATAATAGACTACTGTAATAGACTACGGTAATAGACTACTGTAATAGACTACTATAATAGACTACTATAATAGACTACTATAATAGACTATATAATAGACTACCATAATAGACAACTATAATAAACTACTATAATAGACTATATAATAGAGACTAGAGACACTCACAGAGACACTCACAGAGACACTCACAGAGACTAGAGACACTCACAGAGACTAGAGACACTCACAGAGAAGAGACACTCACAGAGACTAGAGACACTCACAGAGACTAGAGACATTCACAGAGACACTCACAGAGACACTCACAGAGACACTCACAGAGACTAGAGACACTCAGAGAGACACTCATAGAGACTAGAGACACTCATAGATACTAGAGACACTCAGAGACTCGAGACACTCAGAGAGACACTCATAGAGACACTCAGAGACTAGAGACACTCATAGAGACACTCAGAGACTAGAGACACTCATAGAGACAGTCATAGAGACACTCATAGAGACACTCATAGAGACACTCAGAGACTAGAGACACTCAGAGAGACACTCATAGAGACACTCAGAGACTAGAGACACTCAGAGAGACACTCATAGAGACACTCAGAGACTAGAGACACTCATAGAGACACTCATAGAGACACTCATAGAGACTAGAGACACTCATAGAGACACTCAGAGACTAGAGACACTCATAGAGACACTCATAGAGACACTCATAGAGACACTCATAGAGACACTCATAGATACTGGAGACACTCACGGATACTGGAGACACTCATAGAGACTAGAGACACTCATAGAGACTAGAGACACTCATAGAGACACTCATAGAGACTAGAGACACTCATAGAGACACTCATAGAGACACTCATAGAGACTAGAGACCCTCATAGAGACACTCATAGAGACTAGAGACACTCATAGAGACACTCATAGATACTAGAGACACTCATAGAGACTAGAGACACTCATAGAGACTAGAGACACTCATAGAGATCCTCATAGAAACACTCATAGAGACTAGAGACACTCATAGAGACACTCATAGAGACACTCATAGAGACACTCATAGAGACTAGAGGCACTCATAGAGACACTCATAGACACTTGAGACACTCATAGAGACTAGAGAAACTTATAGAGACTAGAGACACTCATAGAGACACTCATAGACACTTGAGACACTCATAGAGACAAGAGACACTCATAGAGACACTCATAGAGACTAGAGACACTCATAGAGACTAGAGACACTCATAGAGACTAGAGACACTCATAGAGACACTCATAGAGACTAGAGACACTCATAGAGACACTCATAGAGACACTCATAGAGACAATCATAGAGACTAGAGACACTCATAGAGACTAGAGACACTCATAGAGACACTCATAGAAACTAGAGACACTCATAGAGACACTCATAGAGACACTCATAGAGACACTCATAGAGACTAGAGATGCTCATAGAGACTAGAGACACTCATAGAGACACTCATAGAGACTAGTGACACTCATAGAGACTAGAGACGCTCATAGAGACTAGAGACACTCATAGAGACTAGAGACACTCATAGAGACAAGAGACACTCATAGAGACTGGAGACACTCATATAGACACTCATAGATACTAGAGACACTCATAGAGACTGGAGACACTCATAGAGACACTCATAGAGACTAGAGACACTCATAGAGACTAGAGACACTCATAAAGACTAGAGACACTCATAGATACTAGAGACACTCATAGATACTAGAGACACTCATAGAGACTAGAGACACTCATAGAGACTAGAGACACTCATAGAGACTAGAGACACTCATAGAGACACTCATAGATACTAGAGACACTCATAGATACTAGAGACACTCATAGAGACACTCATAGAGACTAGAGACACTCATGGAGACTAGAGACACTCATAGAGACACTCATAGATACTAGAGACACTCATAGAGACACTCATAGAGACTAGAGACACTCATAGATACTAGAGACACTCATAGAGACTAGAGACACTCAGAGAGACTATAGACACTCAGAGAGACACTCATAGAGACTAGAGACACTCATAGAGACTAGAGACACTCATAGAGACTACAGACACTCATAGATACTAGAGACACTCAGAGAGACACTCATAGAGACACTCGTGGAGACACTCATATAGATGAGAGACACTCATAGACACCAAAGACACTCATAGATACTAGAGAATATCATAGAGACATTCATAGAGACTAAAGATACTCATAGAGAAGAGAGAATCTCATAGAGACATTCATGGAGACCAGAGACACTCATAGATACACTCATAGAGACACTCATATAGATGAGAGACACTCATAGACACCAAAGACACTCATAGAGAAGAGAGAATCTCACAGAGACATTCATGGAGACTAGAGACACTCATAGATACTAGAGACACTCATAGATACATTCATAGAGACGAGAGACACTCATAGAGACTAGAGACACTCATAGATACACTCATAGAGACGAGAGACACTCATAGAGACTAGAGACACTCATAGAGACTAGAGACACTCATAGAGACACTCATAGAGACTAGAGACACTCATATAGACACTCATGAGACACTCATAGAGACACTCATAGAGACACTCATAGAGACTAGAGACACTCATAGAGACTAGAGACACTCATAGAGACACTCATGGAGACTAGAGACACTCATAGAGACACTCATAGAGACTAGAGACACTCATAGAGACTAGAGACACTCATGGAGACTAGAGACACTCATAGAGACTAGAGACACTCATAGAGACTAGAGACACTCAGAGAGACTAGAGACACTCAGAGAGACACTCATAGAGACACTCATAGAGACACTCATAGAGACACTCATAGAAACACTCATAGAGACTAGAGACACTCATAGAGACTAGAGACACTCAGAGACTAGAAATATAGGCTGGAGACTCTCATTGGTCTCTCAAAGGGAGGGCGCTCTGAAGCCAGCCTCTCAAAGGGAGGTCTCTCTGAAGCCAGCCTCTCAAAGGGAGGGCTCTCTGAAGCCAGCCTCTCAAAGGGAGGGCTCTCTGAAGCCAGCCTCTCAAAGGGAGGGCTCCACGAAGCCAGCCTCTCAAAGGGAGGGCTCTCTGAAGCCAGCCTCTCAAAGGGAGGCCTCTACGAAGCCAGCCTCTCAAAGGGAGGGCTCTCTGAAGCCAGCCTCTCAAAGGGAGAGCGCTCTGAACACCACTACTACTACTACTACTACTACTACTACTACTACTACTACTAACACCACTACTACTACTACTACTACTACTACTACTACTAACACCACTACTACTATACTACTACTACTACTACTACTACTAACACCACTACTACTACTACTACTACTACTACTACTACTACTAACACCACTACTACTATACTACTACTATACTACTACTATATTACTACTACCACTATTACTACTACTACCACTACTACTGCACTACTACTATACTACTACTACTACCACTACTACTACTATACTACTACCACTACTACTACTATACTACTACCACTACTACTACTATACTACTACCACTACTATACTACTACTATACTACTACTACTATACTACTACTACCACTACTATACTACTACCACTACTACTACTACTACTACTATTACCACTACTATACTACTTCTACCACTACCACTACTACTACCACTACTACTATTATACTACTACTACTACTGCTACTACTACTACTACTACTACCACCACTACTACTATTATACTACTACTACTACTACTACTACTACTACTACTACTACTACTACTACCACTACTACTATTATACTACTACCACCACTACTACTACTACTACTACTACTACTACTACTACTACTACTACTACTACTACTACTACCACTACTACTACCACCACTACTACTATTATACTACTACTACCACTACTACTACTACTACTACTACTACTACTACTACTACTACTACTACTACGACTACCACCACTACTACTATTATACTACTACTACTACTACTGCCACTACTACTACTACTACTACTACTACTACTACTACTACTACTATACTACTACTACTACTACTACTACTACTACTACTACTACTACTACTACTACTACTACCACTACTACTACTATACTACTACTACTACTACTATACTACTACTACTACTACTACTACTACTACTACTATACTACCACAACTACTACTATACTACTACTACTACTACTACTGCCACTACTACTACTACTACTACTACTACTACTACTATACTACTACTACTACTACTACTACTACTATACTACTACCACCACTACTACTACTACTACTACTACTACTACTACTACTGCCACTACTACTACCACTACCACTACTACTACTTCTACTACTATACTACTACTACTACTACTACTACTACTATACTACTACTACCACTACTATACTACTACTACCACTACCACTACTACTACTATACTACTACCACCACTACTACTACTATACTACTACTACCACTACTACTACTATACTACTTCTACCACTACTATACTACTACTACCACTACCACTACTACTACTACTACTACTATACTACTACTACTACTACCACTACTACTACTACTACCACTACCACTACTACTACTACTACTGCTACTACTACCACTACTATACTACTACTACCACTACCACTACTACTACACTACTACTATACTACTACTACTACCACTACTACGACTATACTACTACTACTACTACCACTACTATACTACTACTATACTACTACTACGACTACCACTACTATACTACTACTATACTACTACTACCACTACTACTACTGCTACTACTACCACTACTATACTACTACTACCACTACCACTACTACTACTACCACTACTACTACACTACTACTATACTACTACTACTATACTACTACTACTACTACTACTACTATACTACTACTACCACTACTATACTACTACTACTACTACCACTACTACTACACTACTACTATACTACTACTACTACTACCACTACTACTACTATACTACTACTACTACCACTACTATACTACTACTATACTACTACTACCACTACTATACTACTACTACTACTACCACTACTACTACTATACTACTACTACTACTACTACCACTACTACTACTATACTACTACTACTACTACTACTACACTACTATACTACTACTACTACTACTACCACTACTACTACTACCACTACTACTACTATACTACTACTACCACTACTATACTACTACTATACTACTACTACCACTACTACTACTATACTACGACTACCACTACTACTACCACTACTACTACTACTACCACTACCACTACTACTACTACCACTACTACTACACTACTACTATACTACTACTACTACCACTACTACTACTATACTACTACTACCACTACTACTACTATAATACTACTATACTACTACTACTACTACCACTACTACTACTACTGCTACTATACTACTACTACTACCACTACCACTACTACTACTACTACTGCTACTACTACCACTACTATACTACTACCACTACCACTACTACTACTACCACTACTACTACACTACTACTATACTACTACTACTACTACCACTACTACTACTATACTACTACTACCACTACTATACTACTACTACTACTACCACTACTACTACTATACTACTATACTACTACTACTACTACCACTACTACTACTATACTACTACTACTACTACCACTACTATACTACTACTATACTACTACTACCACTACTACTACTACTACCACTACTACTACTATACTACTACTACCACTACTATACTACTACTATACTACTACTACCACTACTACTAATATACTACGACTACCACTACTACTACCACTACTACTACTACTACCACTACCACTACTACTACTACTACTGCTACTACTACCACTACTATACTACTACTACCACTACCACTACTACTACTACCACTACTACTACACTACTACTATACTACTACTACTACCACTACTACTACTATACTACTACTACCACTACTACTACTATACTACTACTATATACTACTACTACTACTACTACCACTACTACTACTACTACTACCACTACAATACTACTACTATACTACTACTACCACTACTACTACTATACTACTACTATACTACTACTACCTCTACTACCACTACTATACTACTACTATACTACTACTACTACTACCACTACTATACTACGACTACCACTACTATACTACTACTACTACTACTACCACTATACTACTACTACCACTACTATACTACTACTACCACTACCACTACTACTACTACTACCACTACTACTACACTACTATACTACTACTACCACTACCACTACTACTACTACTACCACTATTACTACCACTACACTCTTTAAACTGCTATCGTTTCCATCACCACTACTATTTGGAATAATTATCACAACAACAACAACAATAATAATAATAATAACAATAATAATAACAAGAAACAATAATATAATAACAATAATAATAATAATAACAATAATAATAACAATAATAATAATAATAATAACAATAATAATAATAATAACAATAATAATAATAATAATAACAATAATAATAACAACAACAATAATAATAATAACAATAATAATAATAACAACAATAATAATAATAATAATAACAACAATAATAATAATAACAATAATAATAATAATAATAATAAGTACATTTCTGCATACTATACAGTGTCCTTCAGGCTGTGGCAGGCAAATACATATTTGGCTGCAAGAGGAGCCATTGCTCCTTCGCCCGACGAGTATTTTTAATTTTTCCTCTGGATTTAATAATTTAACATTTGGAATAAATGTAGTCATTTCAGTGAATAATGAATAAGTCCCATCTCTTGTTTCTACCTCCCCCTGTCGTGCAGTGACCACATACACGCTCCTCTTTGGGTCGACCATGTCTTTTCATGTCTGCCTGTTTCTGTTGCCAATCGGTGGTCACTCACCCTGTACTCGGTAACGATCTGTCTCTGCTTTGTATTTATGAACAAGAGTCGAGATAATCAGCCTATTATTTCTCTTTTTAGGGCCAGATAGAAACATTTAGTCGGCTATTGGATTTAGTTTGAGTTTTTCCACAATGTTGTAAATATGAGTCATTTGATTTGGTTCATGATTTTGTTTATTTGAATTCTTTCCTTTTTGAAGCGGTGCTGGTGTCAGCTTGGTTGGTGAGGTCCAACACCAGCTGACTGAGAGAGCTCGCTTCTGGGTTCAGCTCTTGGGGGTTTTGAAGTGCTTTTTAAATTGCAGACTTGAATTTGGACTTGAATTTAGATGTAGCCAAACCTTTTAATGATCTTTTCTGTATTTTCATTACCCCCTGTAAAGCGGGCCAGTTCTGCTCTACATTCATTAGTTGGTGTATTTCTTTGGACTTGTAGGATTTTCCCGAAAGAATTCTGCATGTAGGGCTTCAATTGGATGTTTGTCCCACGTTTTAAAGTCCAGTTTATTGAGTGGCCCCCAAACCTCACATCCGTAAAGAGCTATTGGTAGGATTACGCTGTCAAATATTTTGGTCCATATTCTAATTGGGATGTTGATTTTGAATAATTTTAAAAATCTTTGGACTTTTTCTTTTGAGTGCATTCACTGCCATAATTAAAGATTCCCGATGCTCTTTGTTTTTTGGGGGGATTTTCTATTGCACACTTGTTTTCTGTGTAAATACATTTTTATTAAGTCATACAGTGTCCCTCTCCTGCCTCTAGGTCATCAGACTGCTGATTTATCCCGCACACACCTGTCACCATCGTCTCGCCCACGTGCTCCTCACGACCCTCACCTGGACTCCATCACCTCCTCCTTGATTATCTTCCCTCTATCTGTCCCTCCCCCTTTGGTTCTTTCCTCAGGTGTTCTCGACTCTTGTTTTCATGTCGGTGCGTTTGTTTGTGCGTTTGTTTGTGCGTTTGTTTGTGCGTTTGTTTGTGCGTTTGTTTGTGTGTTTGTTTGTGCGTTTGTTTGTGCGTTTGTTTGTGCGTTTGTTTGTGCGTTTGTTTGTGTGTTTGTTTGTGCGTTTGTTTGTGCGTTTGTTTGTGTGTTTGTTTGTGCGTTTGTTTGTGTGTTTGTTTGTGCGTTTGTTTGTGCGTTTGTTTGTGCGTTTGTTTGTGCGTTTCGTGTTCATTGTTATGTTTATTTATTATTAAAAACACTCACTTCCTGTACTTGCTTCCTCTGACTCTCAGGTCACTCGTTACATACAGCTTTACCACCAAGACCACTTGGGAGAGTTTTTAAGATGAGCCCTTCGTGCCAAATACAAGTCAAGTCAATAAAGCAAAGATTTCGCCTTTTTTTATTTTTTGGGGGGGGTGGACTGTCACGGTTGTCGTAGGACTGAGCGGACCAAAGTGCAGCGTGTGTGTCGTTCCACGTTTTATTTACACTGTGAAACATAAATAAACTGAATGACAAAAACAACAAACCGTGACGCAGCGATGAAACATACACTGACTCAAAGATAATCTCCCACAAACCCAGGTGGGGGAAAAAAAAACACCTACATAAGTATGATCTCCAATTAGAGACAACGAGGACCAGCTGCCTCTAATTGGAGGTCATCCCCCAAACAAAACCCCAACATAGAAATACAAAACTAGAACATGAACATAGAAATACAAAACATAGAAAAACACCCCCTGACCTACTCTACCATAGAAAATAACATCTTACTCTGGTCAGGATGTGACATGGACTTGTTTATTAATGTGTGTGTGTGTAAGGTTTAGATATGGTGAGTAGTGGGACGGTTTGGGGGGAGAAAAAGACAATCTGACGTTTACTAATTACATTATTTTCTTGAAGAAAAGTTTGAATTCTTGAATTCAAAATGCTACAGAAAACCTTTCCCAAGTTGCTGTTTACGCAAATTCCCCTGTAATTATTAGGGGTCTGATTTGTCTCCACTTTTGTGTACAGAGGAGATGAGCCCCTGGTTCCAGACATCAGGGAAGCAGCCAGAAGTTAAAACCATGTTGAACAATTTAAGTATTTTGCATCTCAGGTGTTGCTGTTTTTCAGCGTTTCATTTCTGATGTTATCTAGACCACAAGCCATCTTTTGGTTGTATAGATTTGAGCTTTTCCTTTAGTTCTTGTTGGGTTATTGGGGAATCTAATGGATTTCGGTTGTTTATAATGACTGTGTCATGTCCTGACCATAGAAAGCTTTTATTTTTCTATGGTAGATTAGGTCAGGGTGTGACAGAGGGTTTTGTCTAGTTTATTTATGTCTATGTTGGTTCTAGTTAATTTTTTCTACGTTGGGGGGTTTTGTCTAGTTTATGTATTTCTATGTGGGGTTCTAGTTGTTGTATTTCTATGTTGTTGTTTTTTTTGGGACGATAGCCAATTAGAGGCAGCTGGTCATCGTTGTCTCTAATTGGGGATCATATTTAAGTGGTATTTTTTTTTTCCCCACCTGGGTTTGTGGGAGATTATTTTGAGTTAGTGTATGTTGCACTGCTCCGTCACGGTTTGGTGGTTTGTTCATTTGTTTATTTTGTATGTCTTGCATAGTTTCACAGTTATAATAAAATGTGGAACGATTCACACGCAGCGCTTCGGTCCCGTTCTTCAGACGACCGTGACGGACTGATTCAAGGATGTTCAGTTTTTCTTGACTTTATAATTGGATCTGTTTTGAAGTCTTTTTGTGGGATTGTTTTTGTTTTGATTATCAAAAAAGATTTCCAAATTCCTTCATCTTGTACAGATAATTCCTGTGGCTTTGTCGTGCTTCAATTGTTCCACATGTCCCAGAACTGATTTTGGTCAACTGCGTTCTGTCTCTCTCTCTTTCTCTCTCTTTCCTCCCCCCTCTCTTGTCTGTCTCTGTCTGTCTCTCCCCCATCTCTCTCAATATTAATGTGGGAAGGGACAGGTTTGTCTCTCTCTCTCTGTCTCTGTCTCTTTCCCTCCCCCGTCTCTGTCTCTCTCTCCCTCTCGCTCTCTTTCCCTCCTCTCTGTCTCTCTCTCAATATTAATGTGGGAAGGGACTGGTTTCTCTGTGCCAGGGGGGTTATGAAGGGTCTCATGATAGCGCTGTCTGCGTCTGGAGACGACCTGACAGTTTTTAATACAGGGGCTGAGGATGTTTAGGTTCTCTGAATCGCTCTAAAGGTGTATGAGGGGGGGCCTCCTCAGCTAGAGTTCATTGGGAAAAGAGGGAATCGCTGTGGGCAGGTCAGCTTCAGATAGGGTCGTCTCCATGGTTACCAGGTCAGCTTCAGATGGGGTCCTCTCCACGGTTACCAGTGGGATTCAGATGGGGTCCAGTCCACGGTTACCAGGGGGGATTCAGATGGGGTCCATGGTTACCAGGGGGGATTCAGATGGGGTCCTCTCCACGGTTACCAGGGGGGATTCAGATGGGGTCCACGGTTACCAGGGGGGATTCAGATGGGGTCCACTCCACGGTTACCAGGGGGATTCAGATGGGGTCCACGGTTACCAGGGGGATTCAGATGGGGTCCACTCCACGGTTACCAGGGGGATTCAGATGGGGTCCACGGTTACCAGGGGGATTCAGATGGGGTCCACTCCACGGTTACCAGGGGGGATTCAGATAGGGTCCTCTCCATGGTTACCAGGGGGGATTCAGATAGGGTCCTCTCCACGGTTACCAGGGGGGATTCAGATGGGGTCCACGGTTACCAGGGGGGATTCAGATGGGGTCCACTCCCCGGTTACCAGGGGGGATTCAGATGGGGTCCTCTCCATGGTTACCAGGGGGGATTCAGATGGGGTCCTCTCCATGGTTACCAGGGGGGATTCAGACGGGGTCCATGGTTACCAGGGGGGATTCAGATGGGGTCCACTGCCGGTTACCAGGGGGGATTCAGATGGGGTCCTCTCCAGGTTACCAGGGGGGATTCAGATGGGGTCCACGGTTACCAGGGGGGATTCAGATGGGGTCCACTCCACGGTTACCAGGGGGATTCAGATGGGGTCCACGGTTACCAGGGGGATTCAGATGGGGTCCACTCCACGGTTACCAGGGGGATTCAGATGGGGTCCACGGTTACCAGGGGGATTCAGATGGAGTCCACTCCACGGTTACCAGGGGGATTCAGATGGGGTCCACGGTTACCAGGGGGGATTCAGATGGGGTCCACTCCACGGTTACTAGGGGGATTCAAATGGGGTCCACTCCACGGTTACCAGGGGGGATTCAGATGGGGTCCACTCCACGGTTACCAGGGGGGATTCAGATGGGGTCCACTCCACGGTTACCAGGGGGATTCAGATGGGGTCCACTCCACGGTTACCAGGGGGATTCAGATAGGGTCCTCTACACGGTTACCAGGGGGGATTCAGATGTGGTCCACGGTTACCAGGGGGATTCAGATGGGGTCCTCTCCACGGTTACCAGGGGGGATTCAGATGGGGTCCTCTACACGGTTACCAGGGGGGATTCAGATGTGGTCCACGGTTACCAGGGGGATTCAGATGGGGTCCTCTCCACGGTTACCAGGGGGGATTCAGATGTGGTCCACGGTTACCAGGGGGATTCAGATGGGGTCCTCTCCACGGTTACCAGGGGGGATTCAGATGTGGTCCACGGTTACCAGGGGGATTCAGATGGGGTCCTCTCCATGGTTACCAGGGGGGATTCAGATGTGGTCCACGGTTACCAGGGGGATTCAGATGGGGTCCTCTCCACGGTTACCAGGGGGTATTCAGATGGGGTCCACGGTTACCAGGGGGGATTCAGATAGGGTCCTCTCCACGGTTACCAGGGGGGATTCAGATAGGGTCCACGGTTACCAGGGGGGATTCAGATGTGGTCCTCTCCATGGTTACCAGGGGGGATTCAGATGGGGTCCACTCCACGGTTACCAGGGGGGATTCAGATGGGGTCCACGGTTACCAGGGGGGATTCAGATGGGGTCCACGGTTACCAGGGGGGATTCAGACGGGGTCCACTCCACGGTTACCAGGGGGATACAGACGGGTTCTTCTCCATGGTTACCAGGGGGGATTCAGATGGGGTCCACGGTTACCAGGGGGGATTCAGACGGGGTCCACTACACGGTTACCAGGGGGATTCAGATGGGGTCATCTCCATGGTTACCAGGGGGATTCAGATGGGGTCCTCTCCACGGTTACCAGGGGGATTCAGATGTGGTCCACGGTTACCAGGGGGATTCAGATGGGGTCCACTCCACGGTTACCAGGGGGATTCAGATGTGGTCCACGGTTACCAGGGGGATTCAGATGGGGTCCTCTCCACGGTTACCAGGGGGTATTCAGATGTGGTCCACGGTTACCAGGGGGATTCAGATG
>NW_021823237.1:70788-81864 GCF_901001165.1 Salmo trutta
CTGATACCCCTGATACCCCTGCTGATACCCCTGCTGATACCCCTGCTGGTACCCCTATAATACCCCTGCTGATACCCCTGCTGATACCCCTGCTGATACCCCTGCTGTTACCCCTGCTGATACCCCTGCTGATACCTCTATGTTACCCCTATGATACCCCTGCTGATACCCCTGATACCCCTGCTGATACCCCTGCTGATACCCCTGATACCCCTGCTGATACCCCTGCTGTTACCCCTATGATACCCCTGCTGATACCCCTGATACCCCTGCTGATACCCCTGCTGTTACCCCTATGATACCCCTGCTGATACCCCTGATACCCCTGCTGATACCCCTGATACCCCTGCTGATACCCCTGCTGATACCCCTATGATACCCCTGTTGATACCCCTGCTAATACCCCTATGATACCCCTGCTGTTACCCCTATGATACCCCTGCGGTTACCCCTATGATACCCCTGCTGCTACCCCTATGATACCCCTGCTGTTACCCCTATGATACCCCTGCTGATACCCCTGCTGATACCCCTGCTGATACCCCTGCTGCTACCCCTATGATACCCCTGCTGTTACCCCTGCTGATACCCCTGCTGATACCCCTGCTGTTACCCCTGATACCCCTGCTGATACCCCTGCTGATACCCCTGCTGTTACCCCTGCTGATACCCTTGCTGCTACCCCTGCTGATACCCCTGCTGATACCCCTGCTGTTACCCCTGATACCCCTGCTGATACCCCTGCTGTTACCCCTGCTGATACCCCTGCTGTTACCCCTGCTGATACCCCTGCTGTTACCCCTGCTGATACCCCTGCTGTTACCCCTGCTGTTACCCCTGCTGATACCCCTGCTGATACCCTGCTGTTACCCCTGATACCCCTATGATACCCCTGCTGTTACCCCTGCTGATACCCCTGCTGTTACCCCTGCTGATACCCCTGCTGTTACCCCTGCTGATACCCCTGCTGATACCCCTGCTGTTACCCCTGCTGTTAACCCTGCTGATACCCCTGCTGATACCCCTGCTGTTACCCCTGATACCCCTATGATACCCCTGCTGATACCCCTGCTGTTACCCCTGCTGATACCCCTGCTGATAACCCTATGATATCCCTATGATACCCCTGCTGATACCCCTGCTGATACCCCTGCTGATACCCCTGCTGTTACCCCTGATACCCCTGCTGATACCCCTATGATACCCCTGCTGATACCCCTGCTGATACCCCTGCTGATACCCCTGCTGCTACCCCTATGATACCCCTGCTGATACCCCTATGATACCCCTGATACCCCTATGATACCCCTGCTGATACCCCTATGATACCCCTGCTGTTACCCCTATGATACCCCTGATACCCCTATGATACCCATGCTGATACCCCTATGATACCCCTGATACCCCTGCTGATACCCCTATGATACCCCTGCTGATACCCCTGCTGATACCCCTATGATACCCCTGCTACCCCTATGATACCCCTGCTGTTACCCCCTATGATACCCCAATGATACCCCTGCTGTTACCCCTATGATACCCCTGCTGATACCCCTATGATACCCCTGATACCCCTGATACCCCTGCTGTTACCCCTGCTGATACCCCTATGATACCCCTGATACCCCTGATACCCCTGCTGTTACCCCTGCTGATACCCCTATGATACCCCTGCTGATACCCTATGATACCCCTGATACCCCTGATACCCCTGCTGATACCCCTGCTGTTACCCCTATGATACCCCTGATACCCCTATGATACCCCTGCTGATACCCCTATGATACCCCTGATACCCCTGCTGATACCCCTATGATACCCCTGCTGATACCCCTGCTGATACCCCTATGATACCCCTGCTACCCCTATGATACCCTGCTGTTACCCCTATGATACCCCTATGATACCCCTGCTGATACCCCTGCTGTTACCCCTATGATACCCCTGCTGATACCCCTATGATACCCCCTGATACCCTGCTGTTACCCCTGCTGATACCCCTATGATACCCCTGATACCCCTGCTGTTACCCCTGCTGTTACCCCTGCTGATACCCCTATGATACCCCTGCTGATACCCCTATGATACCCCTGATACCCCTGATACCCCTGCTGATACCCCTGCTGATACCCCTATGATACCCCTATGATACCCCTGATACCCCTGATACCCCTGCTGTTACCCCTGCTGATACCCCTATGATACCCCTGATACCCCTGATACCCCTGCTGATACCCCTGCTGATACCCCTATGATACCCCTATGATACCCCTGATACCCCTGCTGATACCCCTGCTGATACCCCTATGATACCCCTATGATACCCCTGATACCCCTGCTGTTACCCCCTGCTGATACCCCTATGATACCCCTGATACCCCTGATACCCCTGCTGATACCCCTGCTGATACCCCTATGTACCCCTATGATACCCCTGATACCCCTGCTGATACCCCTATGATCCCCCTATGATACCCCTGATACCCCTGCTGTTACCCCTGCTGATACCCCTATGATACCCCTGATACCCCTGATACCCTGCTGATACCCCTGCTGATACCCCTATGATACCCCTATGATACCCCTGATACCCCTGATACCCCTGCTGATACCCCTGCTGATACCCCTATGATACCCCTATGATACCCCTGATACACCCTGCTGTTACCCCCTGCTGATACCCCTATGATACCCCTGATACCCCTGATACCCCTGCTGTTACCCCTGCTGTTACCCCTGCTGATACCCCTATGATACCCCTATGATACCCCTGATACCCCTGATACCCTGCTGTTACCCCTGCTGTTACCCCTGCTGTTACCCCTGCTGATACCCCTATGATACCCCTATGATACCCCTGATACCCCTGCTGTTACCCCTGCTGATACCCCTATGATAACCCTGATACCCCTGATACCCCTGCTGATACCCCTGCTGATACCCCTATTATACCCCTATGATACCCCTGATACCCCTGATACCCCTGCTGATACCCCTGCTGATACCCCTATGATACCCCTGATACCCCTGATACCCCTGCCTGTTACCCCTGCTGTTACCCCTGCTGATACCCCTATGATACCCCTATGATACCCCTGATACCCCTGCTGTTACCCCTGCTGTTACCCCTGCTGATACCCCCTATGATACCCCTATGATACCCCTGATACCCCTGCTGTTACCCCTGCTGATACCCCTGATACCCCTGATACCCCTGCTGATACCCCTGCTGATACCCCTATGATACCCCTATGATACCCCTGATACCCCTGATACCCCTGCTGATACCCCTGCTGATACCCCTATGATACCCCTATGATACCCCCTGATACCCTGATACCCCTGCTGATACCCCTGCTGATACCCCTATGATACCCCTGCTGATACCCTGATACCCCTATGATACCCCTGCTGTTACCCCTGATACCCCTATGATACCCCTGCTGTTACCCCTGCTGATACCCCTGATACCCCTGCTGTTACCCCTGCTGATACCCCTATGATACCCCTATGATACCCCTGATACCCCTATGATACACCTGCTGATACCCCTATGATACCCCTATGATACCCCTGATACCCCCATGATACCCCTCTGACTGATACCCTATGATACCCCTGCTGATACCCCTATGATACCCCTATGATACCCCTGATACCCCTATGATACCCCTGCTGATACCCCTATGATACCCCTGCTGATACCCCTATGATACCCCTATGATACCCCTATGATACCCCTATGATACCCCTGATACCCCTATGATTCCCCTATGATACCCCTATGATACCCCTATGATACCCCTGATACCCCTATGATACCCTGCTGATACCCCTATGATACCCCTATGATACCCCTGATACCCCTATGATACCCCTGCTGATACCCCTATGATACCCCTATGATACCCCTATGATACCCCTGCTGATACCCTATGATACCCTTATGATACCCCTATGATACCCCTGCTGATACCCCTATGATACCCCTGCTGATACCCCTATGATACCCCTATGATACCCCTGATACCCCTATGATACCCCTGCTGATACCCCTATGATACCCCTATGATACCCCTGATACCCCTATGATACCCCTGCTGATACCCCTATGATACCCCTGCTGATACCTCTATGATACCCCTATGATACCCCTATGATACCCCTATGATACCCCTGCTGATACCCCTATGATACCCCTATGATACCCCTATGATACCCCTGCTGATACCCCTATGATACCCCTATGATACCCCTGATACCCCTATGATACCCCTATGATACCCCTATGATACCCCTGCTGATACCCCTATACCCCTGCTGATACCCCTATACCCCTATGATACCCCTGATACCCCTATGATACCCCTGCTGATCCCCTATGATACCCCTATGATACCCCTATGATACCCCTGCTGATACCCCTATGATACCCCTGCTGATACCCCTATGATACCCCTGCTGATACCCCTATGATACCCCTATGATACCCCTATGATACCCCTATGATACCCCTATGATACCCCTGATACCCCTATGATACCCCTATGATACCCCTATGATACCCCTGCTGATACCCCTGATACCCCTATGATACCCCTATGATACCCCTATGATACCCCTGATACCCCTGATACCCCTGTTACCCCTATGATACCCCTGATACCCCTGATACCCCTGATACCCCTGATACCCCTGCTGTTACCCCTGCTGATACCCCTATGATACCCCTGATACCCCTGCTGATACCCCTGATACCCCTGATACCCCTGATACCCCTGATACCCCTGATACCCCTTATACCCCTGCTGTTACCCCTGCTGATACCCCTATGATACCCCTGATACCCCTGCTGATACCCCTGATACCCCTGATACCCCCTGATACCCCTGCTGTTCTTCCTCTCTCCATCTCTCCATCTCTCTGTTTCCTCCTCCACTGCCTCTGTTTCTCTCTCTCAATTCAATTCAAAGGGCTTTATTGGCCTGGGATTCATGTTCACATTGCCAAAGCAAATGGAAAAGATGATAAACATGTGTGAAATAGGGAAAAATCTGTAATCGTAACACTTTAAATGAATAGAGACATTTGAAATGTTATATTATTGGCTATGTAGTGTCGTAACAATGTGCAAGTAGTAGAAGTATAAAAGGGAAGATAAATAAACAGGTAAATATAGCTTATAAATAAATAGATAAACAGAGCTTGTATTTACAATGTTGTTTGTGCTTTAGTGGTTGCTTTTTCCTCATGGGAACAGGTCACAAATCTTCCTTCTGTGATGCCACGCTGGTGTACTTCACATAACAGATATGGGATTTTATCAATGTTTCATTTTGTTTTCTAATTCTTTTGTGGGTCTCTGTGTGATCTGAGGGAAATATGTGTCTGTAATACGGTCATACATTTGGGCAGGAGGTTAGGAAGTTTCTGTCCTGGTGCATTGTGGGGTGTGTTTGTGTTTCTGTCCTGGGGCATTGTGGGGTCTGTTTGTGTTTCTGTCCTGGTGCATTGTGGGATCTGTTTGTGTTTCTGTCCTGAGGCATTGTGTGGTCTGTTTGTGTTTCTGTCCTGGGGCATTGTTGGGTCTGTTTGTGTTTCTGTCCTGGGGCATTGTGGGGTCTGTTTGTGTTGTTGTCCTGGTGCATTGTGGGTCTGTTTGTGTTTCTGTCCTGGGGCTCTGTGGGGTGTGTTTGTGTTTCTGTCCTGGTGCATTGTGGGGTCTGTTTGTGTTTCTGTCCTGGGGCATTGTGGGGTCTGTTTGTGTTTCTGTCCTGGTGCATTGTGGGATCTGTTTGTGTTTCTGTCCTGAGGCATTGTGGGGTCTGTTTGTGTTTCTGTCCTGGGGCATTGTGGGGTCTGTTTGTGTTTCTGTCCTGGTGCATTGTGGGATCTGTTTGTGTTTCGATAACTGACGGAAGTATTTTTAGCCAGATCCTAATAGGGATGTCGAGTTTATGTTCCTTTTGATGGCATAGAAGGCCCTTCTTGTCTTGTCTCTTAGATCGTTCACAGCCTTGTGGAAGTTACCTGTGGTGCTGATGTTTAGGCCCGAGGGTAGGTATAATTCTTTGTGTGCTCCAGGGCAACGGTTTCTAGATGGAATTTGTATTTGTGCTCCTGGCAACTGGACCTTTTTTGGAACACCATTATTTTAGTCTTACTGAGATTTAAATGTCAGGGCCCAGGTCTGTCAGGGCCCAGGTCTGTCAGGGCCCAGGTCTGTCAGGGCCCAGGTCTGTCAGGGCCCAGGTCTGACAGGGCCCAGGTTTGTTAGGGCCCAGGTCTGTCAGGGCCCAGGTCTGTCAGGGCCCAGGTCTGACAGGGCCCAGGTTTGTCAGGGCCCAGGTCTGTCAGGGCCCAGGTCTGACAGAATCTGTGCAGAAGATCTAGGTGCTGCTGTAGGCCCTCCTTGGTTGGGGACAGAAGCACCAGATCATCAGCAAACAGTAGACATTTGACTTCAGATTCTAGTAGGGTGAGGCCGGGTGCTGCAGACTGTTCTAGTGCCCTCGCCAATTCGTTGATATATATGTTGAAGAGGGTGGGGCTCAAGCTGCATCCCTGTCTCACCCCACGGCCCTGTGGGAAGAAATGTGTTTATTGTCCATCTGTTCACTGTTCCTGTTTGTGTACATGGATTTTATGTCATATACTTTTCACCCCAACACCGCTTTCCATCAATTTATATAGCAGACCCTCGTGCCAAATTGAGTTCGAAAGCTTTTTTGAAATCAACAAAGTATGAGAAGACTGCTTTTGTTTTGTTTTGTTTGTTTGTTTGTCAATAAGGGTGTACAGGGTGTTTACGTGGTCTGTCGTATAGTAATTTGTTAAGAAACCAATTGGACATTTGCTCAGGACATTGTTTTCACTGAGGAAATGTTGGAGTCTGCTGTTAACGATAATGCAGAGGATTTATCAGAGGTTGCTGTTAACCTCTATGGGACCGGGGGACGAATTCGTCCCACCTACGTAACAGCGAGTGCAATCCTGTGGCGCAATTTTTAAAACGTTTGAAATGCTATTACTTCAATTTATCAAACATATGACTATTTTACAGCTATTTAAAGACAAGACTCTCGTTAATCTAACCACACTGTCCGATTTCAAAAAGGCTTTACAACGAAAGCAAAACATTAGATTATGTCAGCAGAGTACCCAGCCAGAAATAATCAGACACCCATTTTTCAAGCTAGCATATAATGTCACAAAAACCCAAACCACAGCTAAATGCAGCACTAACCTTTTATGATCTTCATCAGATGACACACCTAGGACATTATGTTATACAATACATGCATGTCTGTTCAATCAAGGCCATATTTATATCAAAAACCAGCTTTTTACATTAGCATGTGACGTTCAGAAAAAGCATACCCCCCGCAAACTTCCGGGGAATTTACTAACAATTTACTAAATTACTCACGATAAACGTTCACAAAAAGCATAACAATTATTTTAAGAATTATAGATACATTACTCCTCTATGCACTCGATATGTCCGATTTTAAAATAGCTTTTCGGATTAAGCACATTTTGCAATATTCTAAGTACATAGCCCAGCCATCACGGGCTAGCTATTTAGACACCCGGCAAGTTTAGCCTTCACCAAAATCACATTTCCTATAAGAAAAATGTTCTTACCTTTCCTGTTCTTCGTCAGAATGCACTCCCAGGACTTCTACTTCAATAACAAATGTATGTTTGGTCCCAAATAATCCATCGTTATATCCAAACAGCGGCGTTTTGTTCGTGCGTTCTAGACACTATCAGAATGCTAAAATCACGGTCCGTGCGCATGGCGCAGAACGTGACAAAAAAAATTCGAAATATTCCATTACCAGTACTTCGAAGCATGTCAACCGCTGTTTAAAATCAATTTTTATGCAATTTATCTCGTAGAAAAAGCGATAATATTCTGACCGGGAATCTGCAATTAGCTAAACAGCTGAATGAAAATAATCGCGCACGCCGCCTAATTCTATTGTCCCCTGATGGGACACTTGGAAAAGGAGATAATGTGTTTCAGCCTGAGGCTGCCTCGTCATCGTTCAGGTTTTTCCCAGGTTCTGAGAGCCTATTGGAGCCCTAGGAATTGTCACGTTACAGCTAAGATCCTGACTCTTCAATAAACAGAAGCAAGAACAACAACACCTTGTCAGACAGGGTACTTCCTGCATGAAACCTTCTCAGGTTTTTGCCTGCCATAGGAGTTCTGTTATACTCACAGACACCATTCAACAGTTTTAGAAACTTTAGGGTGTTTTCTATCCAAACCTGAACAATAATATGCATATTCTAGCTTCTGAGTTGGTGTAGGAGGCAGTTAAAAATGGGCACATATTTTTTCCAAAATTCTCAATGCTGCCCCCTAGCCCGTAGAGGTTAACGATAATGCAGAGGATTTATCAGAGTCTGCTGTTAATGATAATGCCGAGGATTTATCAGAGTCTGCTGTTAACGATAATGCAGAGGATTTATCAGAGGTTGCTGTTAACGATAATGCAGAGGATTTATCAGAGGTTGCTGTTAACGATAATGCAGAGGATTTATCAGAGGTTGCTGTTAATGATAATGCAGGGATTTATCAGAGATGGCTGTTAACGATAATGCAGAGGATTTATCAGAGGTTGCTGTTAACGATAATGCAGAGGATTTATCAGAGATGGCTGTTAACGATAATGCAGAGGATTTATCAGAGTCTGCTGTTAACGATAATGCAGAGGATTTATCAGAGTCTGCTGTTAATGCAGATTCCACAGTAATTATTGGGGTCCATTTTTTTGGAGTGATCAGTCCTTGGTTCCAAATATTAGGGAAGATAGCTGAGGATAATGTTGACTCGTTTAAGAATAGCCCATTTGAATTTCATGGTCTGTATATTTTATCATTTCATTGAGGATACCATCAACATCACAGGCCTTTTTGGGTTTGGAGGGTTTGTATTTTGCCCTGTAGTTCATCCAATGTAATTGGAGAATCCAGTGTGTTCTGGGTAGTCTTTACTGTAATTGGAGAATCCAGTGGGTTCTGGGTAGTCTTTAATGTAATTAGAGAATCCAGTGGGTTCTGGTAGTCTTTAATGTAACTGGAGAATCCAGTGGGTTCTGGGTAGTCTTTAATATAATTGGAGAATCCAGTGGGTTCTGGTAGTCTTTTTAATTGGAGAATCCAGTGGGTTCTGGGTAGTCTTTAATGTAATTGGAGAGTCCAGTGTGTTCTGGGTAGTCTTTAATATAATTGGAGAATCCAGTGGGTTCTGGTAGTCTTTTTAATTGGAGAATCCAGTGGGTTCTGGGTAGTCTTTAATGTAATTGGAGAATCCAGTGGGTTCTGGGTAGTCTTTAATGTAATTGGAGAGTCCAGTGTGTTCTGGGTAGTCTTTAATATAATTGGAGAATCCAGTGGGTTCTGGTAGTCTTTAATGTAATTGAAGAATCCAGTGGGTTCTGGTAGTCTTTAATGTAATTGGAGAATCCAGTGGGTTCTGGTAGTCTTTAATGTAATTGGAGAATCCAGTGGGTTCTGGTAGTCTTTAATGTAACAGGAGAATCCAGTGGGTTCTGGGTAGTCTTTAATGTAATTGGAGAATCCACTGGGTTCTGGGTAGTCTTTAATGTAATTGGAGAATCCAGTGGGTTCTGGTAGTCTTTAATGTAACTGGAGAATCCAGTGAGTTCTGGTCGTCTTTAATATAATTGGAGGATCCAGTGGGTTCTGGGTAGTCTTTAATGTAATTGGAGAATCCAGTGGGTTCTGGTAGTCTTTAATGTAATTGGAGAATACAGTGGGTTATGGGTAGTCTTTAATGTAATTGGAGAATCCAGTGGGTTCTGGTAGTCTTTAATGTAATAGGAGAATCCAGTGGGTTATGGGTAGTCTTTAATGTAATTGGAGAATCCAGTGGGTTCTGGTAGTCTTTAATGTAATTGGAGAATCCAGTGGGTTCTGGTAGTCTTTAATGTAATTGGAGAATCCAGTGGGTTATGGGTAGTCTTTAATGTAATTGGAGAATCCAGTGGGTTCTGGTAGTCTTTAATGTAATAGGAGAATCCAGTGGGTTATGGGTAGTCTTTAATGTAATTGGAGAATCCAGTGGGTTCTGGTAGTCTTTAATATAATTGGAGAATCCAGTGGGTTCTGGTAGTCTTTAATGTAATTGGAGAATCCACTGGGTTCTGGGTAGTCTTTAATGTAATTGGAGAATCCAGTGGGTTCTGGTAGTCTTTAATGTAATTGGAGAATCCAGTGGGTTCTGGGTAGTCTTTAATGTAATTGGTGAATCCAGTGGGTTCTGGTAGTCTTTAATATAATTGGAGAATCCAGTGGGTTCTGGGTAGTCTTTAATGTAATTGGAGAATCCAGTGGGTTCTGGGTAGTCTTTAATGTAATTGGTGAATCCAGAGGGTTCTGGGTAGTCTTTAATATAATTGGAGAATCCAGTGGGTTCTGGTAGTCTTTAATGTAACTGGAGAATCCAGTGGGTTCTGGTCGTCTTTAATATAATTGGAGGATCCAGTGGGTTCTGGGTAGTCTTTAATGTAATTGGAGAATCCAGTGGGTTCTGGTAGTCTTTAATGTAATTGGAGAATCCAGTGGGTTATGGGTAGTCTTTAATGTAATTGGAGAATCCGTGGTTCTGGTAGTCTTTAATATAATTGGAGAATCCAGTGGGTTTCTGGTAGTCTTTAATGGTAATTGGAGAATCCAGTGGGTTATGGGTAGTCTTTAATGTAATTGGAGAATCCAGTGGGTTTCTGGTAGTCTTTAATGTAATAGGAGAATCCAGTGGGTTATGGGTAGTCTTTATGTAATTGGAGAATCCAGTGGGTTCTGGAGTCTTTAATGTAATTGGAGAATCCAGTGGTCTGGTAGTCTTTATGTATTGGAGAATCCAGTGGGTTATGGGTAGTCTTTAATGTATTGGAGAAATCCAGTGGGTTCTGGTAGTCTTTAAGTAATTGGAGAATCCAGTTGGGTCTGGGTAGTCTTTAAATGTAATTGGAGATCCAGTGGTTCTGGTAGTCTTTAATGTAATTGGGAATCCAGTGGGTTCTGGGTAGTCTTTAATGT
>NW_021823237.1:82364-87364 GCF_901001165.1 Salmo trutta
TTAATGTGGGAAGGGACAGGTTTCTCTGTCTCTCTCTCTTTCCCTCCCCCTCTGTCTTTCTGTCTCTCTCTTTCCCTCCTCTCTCTGTCTCTCTGTCCCTCTCTCTCTGTCTCTCTCTCAATATTAATGTGGGAAGGGACTGGTTTCTCTGTGCCAGGGGGGTTATGAAGGGTCTCATGATAGCGCTGTCTGCGTCTGGAGACGACCTGACAGTTTTAATACAGGGGCTGAGGATGTTTAGGTTCTCTGAATCGCTCTAAAGGTGTATGAGGGGGGGCCTCCTCAGCTAGAGTTCATTGGGAAAAGAGGGAATCGCTGTGGGCAGGTCAGCTTCAGATAGGGTCGTCTCCATGGTTACCAGGTCAGCTTCAGATGGGGTCCTCTCCACGGTTACCAGTGGGATTCAGATGGGGTCCACTCCACGGTTACCAGGGGGGATTCAGATGGGGTCCATGGTTACCAGGGGGGATTCAGATGGGGTCCTCTCCCACGGTTACCAGGGGGGATTCAGATGGGGTCCACGGTTACCAGGGGGGATTCAGATGGGGTCCACTCCACGGTTACCAGGGGGATTCAGATGGGGTCCACGGTTACCAGGGGGATTCAGATGGGGTCCACTCCACGGTTACCAGGGGGATTCAGATGGGGTCCACGGTTACCAGGGGGATTCAGATGGGGTCCACTCCACGGTTACCAGGGGGGATTCAGATAGGGTCCTCTCCATGGTTACCAGGGGGGATTCAGATAGGGTCCTCTCCACGGTTACCAGGGGGATTCAGATGGGGTCCACGGTTACCAGGGGGGATTCAGATGGGGTCCCTCCCCGGTTACCAGGGGGGATTCAGATGGGGTCCTCTCCATGGTTACCAGGGGGGATTCAGATGGGGTCCTCTCCATGGTTTACCAGGGGGGATTCAGACGGGGGTCCATGGTTACCAGGGGGGATTCAGATGGGGTCCACTGCCGGTTACCAGGGGGGATTCAGATGGGGTCCTCTCCAGGTTACCAGGGGGGATTCAGATGGGGTCCACGGTTACCAGGGGGGATTCAGATGGGGTCCACTCCACGGTTACCAGGGGGATTCCGATGGGGTCCACGGGTACCAGGGGGATTCAGATGGGTCCACTCCACGGTTACCAGGGGGATTCAGATGGGGTCCACGGTTACCAGGGGGATTCAGATGGAGTCCACTCCACGGTTACCAGGGGGATTCAGATGGGGTCCACGGTTACCAGGGGGGATTCAGATGGGGTCCACTCCACGGTTACCAGGGGGATTCAAATGGGGTCCACTCCACGGTTACCAGGGGGGATTCAGATGGGGTCCACTCCACGGTTACCAGGGGGGATTCAGATGGGGTCCACTCCACGGTTACCAGGGGGATTCAGATGGGGTCCACTCCACGGTTACCAGGGGGATTCAGATAGGGTCCTCTACACGGTTACCAGGGGGGATTCAGATGTGGTCCACGGTTTACCAGGGGGATTCAGATGGGGTCCTCTCCACGGTTACCAGGGGGGATTCAGATGGGGTCCTCTACAACGGTTACCAGGGGGGATTCAGATGTGGTCCACGGTTACCAGGGGGATTCAGATGGGGTCCACTCCACGGTTACCAGGGGGATTCAGATGTGGTCCACGGTTACCAGGGGGATTCAGATGGGGTCCTCTCCACGGTTACCAGGGGGGATTCAGATGTGGTCCACGGTTACCAGGGGATTCAGATGGGGTCCTCTCCATGGTTACCAGGGTGGATTCAGATGTGGTCCACGGTTACCAGGGGATTCAGATGGGGTCCTCTCCACGGTTACCAGGGGGTATTCAGATGGGGGTCCACGGTTACCAGGGGGGATTCAGATAGGGTCCTCTCCACGGTTACCAGGGGGGGATTCAGGATAGGGGTCCACGGTTACCAGGGGGGATTCAGATGTGGTCCTCTCCATGGTTACCAGGGGGGGATTTCAGACTGGGGTCCACTCCACGGTTACCGGGGGGATTTCAGATGGGGTCCACGGTTACCAGGGGGGATTCAGATGGGGGTCCCCGGTTACCAGGGGGATTCAGACGGGGTCCACTCCACGGTTACCAGGGGCGATACAGACGGGTTCTTCTCCATGGTTACCCGGGGGGATTAGATGGGGTCCACGGTTACCAGGGGGATTCAGACGGGGGTCCACTACACGGTTAACCAGGGGGATTCAGATGGGGTCATCTCCATGGTTACCAGGGGGATTCAGATGGGGTCCTCTCCACGGTTACCAGGGGGGATTCAGATGTGGTCCACGGTTACCAGGGGGATTCAGATGGGGTCCACTCCACGGTTACCAGGGGGATTCAGATGTGGTCCACGGTTACCAGGGGGATTCAGATGGGGTCCTCTCCACGGTTACCAGGGGGTATTCAGATGTGGTCCACGGTTACCAGGGGGATTCAGATGGGGTCCTCTCCATGGTTACCAGGGGGATTCAGACGGGGTCCACGGTACCAGGGGGATTCAGATGGGGTCCACGGTTACCAGGGGGGATTCAGATGGGGTCCACTCCACAGTTACCAGGGGGATTCAGATGGGGTCCTCTCCACGGTTACCAGGGGGATTGAGATTGGGGTCCTCTCCATGGTTACCAGGGGGATTCAGATGGGGTCCACTCCACGGTTACCAGGGGGATTCAGATGGGGTCCTCTCCACGGTTACCAGGGGGATACAGACGGGTTCTTCTCCATGGTTTACCAGGGGGATTCAGATGGGGTCCATGGTTACCAGGGGGGATTCAGATGGGTCCTCTCCACGGTTACCAGGGGGGATTCAGATAGGGTCCATGGTTACCAGGGGGGATTCAGATGGGGTCCTCTCCACGGTTACCAGGGGGGATTCAGATGGGGTCCTCTCCAAGGTTACCCAGGGGGGATTCAGATGGGGTCCACGGTTACCCAGGGGGGATTCAGACAGGTGAATGACTGTGTTGTCGTCTATGTAAGTCTCTCTGTATAAGAGAGTCTCCTCAATGACTAAAAATGTAAAACGTTAAGCGAGAGCTGTGGACCTCTACCGTATTGTTGATTTTCCAAAACGTTGCTACCCTCTAAATGTCTGCTGGGTAACAAACCGGTATTCACACCTAGTTCTACTCTAACCGCTCTATGATCAGTCTCACATGTTTACCCTCTCAGGGACTCCGTGTTCCCCATCAGAGAGGATTTGGGCGCTGAGCTTCTGTCAGGACCTGAGCCCAGTAATTCAACCTGAATAAAAGTTCTTTAAACATAACATTTTTATATAATCACTGTCAATTATTGGGGCTACTATAATAATCGGAGTCATTAAGAGCTTTCGCGGGGATCGCCGCCGGCTGGTGCCTGCCTGGTGCCGGGAGGGATCGCTGCAAAGCGTTCACAGATAGTTATACCGTCCACACAGTCAGACATCACGACACAACTAAAGGGTGTGTGTGTGTGTGTGTGTGTGTGTGTGTGTGTGTGTGTGTGTGTGTGTGTGTGTGTGTGTGTCTGCCCAACCAGCCAACAGGGAGACCAGCAGGGAGACCAGCAGGGAGACCAGCAGCCCAGCAGGGAGACCAGCAGCCCAGCAGGGAGACCAGCAGCCCAGCAGGGAGACCAGCAGGGAGACCAGCAGCCCAGCAGGGAGACCAGCAGCCCAGCAGGGAGACCAGCAGGGAGACCAGCAGCCCATCCAGACCAGCAGGAGACCAGCAGCCCAGCAGGGAGACCAGCAGCCATCCAGCCCAGCAGGGAGACCAGCAGGGAGCCCAGCAGCCCAGCAGGGAGACCAGCAGGGAGACCAGCCCAGCAGGGAGACCAGCAGCCCATCCAGCCCAGCAGGGAGACCAGCAGCCCAGCAGGGAGACCAGCAGGGAGACCAGCAGCCCAGCAGGGAGACCAGCAGGGAGACCAGCAGCCCAGCAGGGAGACCAGCAGCCCAGCAGGGAGACCAGCAGCCCAGCAGGGAGACCAGCAGGGAGACCAGCAGGGAGACCAGCAGGGAGACCAGCAGCCCATCCAGCCAACAGGTAGACCAGCAGCCCATCCAGCCCAGCAGGGAGACCAGCAGGGAGACCAGCAGGGAGACCAGCAGGGAGACCAGCAAGGAGACCAGCAAGGAGACCAGCAGCCCATCCAGCCAACAGGGAGACCAGCAGCCCATCCAGCCCAGCAGGGAGACCAGCAGGGAGACCAGCAGGGAGACCAGCAGCCCATCCAGCCAACAGGGAGACCAGCAGCCCATCCAGCCCAGCAGGGAGACCAGCAGGGAGCCCAGCAGCCCAGCAGGGAGACCAGCAGGGAGACCAGCAGCCCAGCAGGGAGACCAGCAGCCCATCCAGCCCAGCAGGGAGACCAGCAGCCCAGCAGGGAGACCAGCAGGGAGACCAGCAGCCCAGCACCAGACCAGCAGGGAGACCAGCAGCCCAGCAGGGAGACAGCAGCCCAGCGGGAGACCAGCAGCCCAGCAGGGAGACCAGCAGGGGACCAGGGAGACCAGCAGGGAGACCACAGGGAGACCAGCAGCCCATCCAGCCCAGCAGGGAGACCAGCAGGGAGACCAGCAGGGAGACCAGCAGCCCATCCAGCCAACAGGGAGACCAGCAGCCCATCCAGCCCAGCAGGGAGACCAGCAGGGAGACCAGCAGGGAGACCAGCAGCCCATCCGCCAACCAGGGAGACCAGCAGCCCATCCAGCCCAGCAGGGAGACCAGCAGGGAGACCAGCAGGGAGACCAGCAGCCCATCCAGCCAGCAGGGAGACCAGCAGCCCAGCAGGGAGACCAGCAGGGAGACCAGCAGGGAGACCAGCAGGGAGACCAGCAGGGAGACCAGCAGCCCACAGGGAGACCAGCAGGGAGACCAGCAGGGAGACCAACAGGGAGACCAGCAGCCCAGCAGGGAGACCAGCACCGTAGAGGAATGTAACCCTAACGTTATTAAGACTATTTATAACCTGTTGGACCTGCATGGAGGGAGAGAGAGGGAGAGAGGGAGGGAGCGAGAG
>NW_021823237.1:89864-120883 GCF_901001165.1 Salmo trutta
CCTATGATACCCCTGCTGATACCCCTGATACCCCTGCTGATACCCCTGCTGTTACCCCTATGATACCCCTGCTGATACCCCTGATACCCCTGCTGATACCCCTGATACCCCTGCTGATACCCCTGCTGATACCCCTATGATACCCCTGTTGATACCCCTGCTAATACCCCTATGATACCCCTGCTGTTACCCCTATGATACCCCTGCGGTTACCCCTATGATACCCCTGCTGCTACCCCTATGATACCCCTGCTGTTACCCCTATGATACCCCTGCTGATACCCCTGCTGATACCCCTGCTGATACCCTGCTGCTACCCCTATGATACCCCTGCTGTTACCCCTGCTGATACCCCTGCTGATACCCCTGCTGTTACCCCTGATACCCCTGCTGATACCCCTGCTGATACCCCTGCTGTTACCCCTGCTGATACCCTTGCTGCTACCCCTGCTGATACCCCTGCTGATACCCCTGCTGTTACCCCTGATACCCCTGCTGATACCCCTGCTGTTACCCCTGCTGATACCCCTGCTGTTACCCCTGCTGATACCCCTGCTGTTACCCCTGCTGATACCCCTGCTGTTACCCCTGCTGTTACCCCTGCTGATACCCCTGCTGATACCCCTGCTGTTACCCCTGATACCCCTATGATACCCCTGCTGTTACCCCTGCTGATACCCCTGCTGTTACCCCTGCTGATACCCCTGCTGTTACCCCTGCTGATACCCCTGCTGATACCCCTGCTGTTACCCCTGCTGTTAACCCTGCTGATACCCCTGCTGATACCCCTGCTGTTACCCTGATACCCCTATGATACCCCTGCTGATACCCCTGCTGTTACCCCTGCTGATACCCCTGCTGATACCCCTATGATATCCCTATGATACCCCTGCTGATACCCCTGCTGATACCCCTGCTGATACCCCTGCTGTTACCCCTGATACCCCTGCTGATACCCCTATGATACCCCTGCTGATACCCCTGCTGATACCCCTGCTGATACCCCTGCTGCTACCCCTATGATACCCCTGCTGATACCCCTATGATACCCCTGATACCCCTATGATACCCCTGCTGATACCCCTATGATACCCCTGCTGTTACCCCTATGATACCCCTGATACCCCTATGATACCCATGCTGATACCCCTATGATACCCCTGATACCCCTGCTGATACCCCTATGATACCCCTGCTGATACCCCTGCTGATACCCCTATGATACCCCTGCTACCCCTATGATACCCCTGCTGTTACCCCTATGATACCCCTATGATACCCCTGCTGTTACCCCTATGATACCCCTGCTGATACCCCTATGATACCCCTGATACCCCTGATACCCCTGCTGTTACCCCTGCTGATACCCCTATGATACCCCTGATACCCCTGATACCCCTGCTGTTACCCCTGTTGATACCCCTATGATACCCCTGCTGATACCCCTATGATACCCCTGATACCCCTGATACCCCTGCTGATACCCCTGCTGTTACCCCTATGATACCCCTGATACCCCTATGATACCCCTGCTGATACCCCTATGATACCCCTGATACCCCTGCTGATACCCCTATGATACCCCTGCTGATACCCCTGCTGATACCCCTATGATACCCCTGCTACCCCTATGATACCCCTGCTGTTACCCCTATGATACCCCTATGATACCCCTGCTGATACCCCTGCTGTTACCCCTATGATACCCCTGCTGATACCCCTATGATACCCCTGATACCCCTGCTGTTACCCCTGCTGATACCCCTATGATACCCCTGATACCCCTGATACCCCTGCTGTTACCCCTGCTGATACCCCTATGATACCCCTGCTGATACCCCTATGATACCCCTGATACCCCTGATACCCCTGCTGATACCCCTGCTGATACCCCTATGATACCCCTATGATACCCCTGATACCCCTGATAACCCCTGCTGTTACCCCTGCTGATACCCTATGATACCCCTGATACCCCTTATACCCCTGCTGATACCCTGCTGATACCCCTATGATACCCTATGATACCCCTGATACCCCTGCTGATACCCCTGCTGATACCCCTATGATACCCCTATGATACCCCTGATACCCCTGCTGTTACCCCTGCTGATACCCCTATGATACCCCTGATACCCCTGATACCCCTGCTGATACCCCTGCTGATACCCTATGATACCCCTATGATACCCCTGATACCCCTGCTGATACCCCTATGATACCCCTATGATACCCCTGATACCCCTGCTGTTACCCCTGCTGATACCCCTGATACCCCTGATACCCCTGCTGATACCCCTGCTGATACCCCTATGATACCCCTTTGATACCCCTGATACCCCTGATACCCCTGCTGATACCCCTGCTGATACCCCTATGATACCCCTATGATACCCCTGATACCCCTGCTGTTACCCCTGCTGATACCCCTATGATACCCCTGATACCCCTGATACCCCTGCTGTTACCCCTGCTGTTACCCCTGCTGTTACCCTGCTGATACCCCTATGATACCCCTATGATACCCCTATGATACCCCTGATACCCCTGATACCCCTGCTGATACCCCTGCTGATACCCCTATGATACCCCTATGATACCCCTGATACCCCTGCTGTTACCCCTGCTGTTACCCCTGCTGATACCCCTATGATACCCCTGCTGATACCCTATGATACCCCTATGATACCCCTGATACCCCTGCTGTTACCCCTGCTGATACCCCTATGATACCCCTGATACCCCTGATACCCCTGCTGATACCCCTGCTGATACCCCTATGATACCCCTATGATACCCCTGATACCCCTGCTGATACCCCTATGATACCCCTATGATACCCCTGATACCCCTGCTGTTTACCCCTGCTGATACCCTATGATACCCCTGATACCCCTGCTGATACCCCTGCTGATACCCCTATGATACCCCTATGATACCCCTGATACCCCTGATACCCCTGCTGATACCCCTGCTGATACCCCTATGATACCCTTATGATACCCCTGATACCCCTGCTGTTACCCCTGCTGATACCCCTATGATACCCCTGATACCCCTGATACCCCTGCTGTTACCCCTGCTGTTACCCCTGCTGATACCCCTATGATACCCCTATGATACCCCTGATACCCCTGATACCCCTGCTGATACCCCTGCTGATACCCCTATGATACCCCTATGATACCCCTGATACCCCTGCTGTTACCCCTGCTGATACCCCTATGATACCCCTGCTGATACCCCTATGATACCCCTGATACCCCTGATACCCTGCTGTTACCCCTGCTGTTACCCCTGCTGATACCCCTATGATACCCCTATGATACCCCTGATACCCCTGATACCCCTGCTGTTACCCCTGCTGTTACCCCTGCTGTTACCCCTGCTGATACCCCTATGATACCCCTATGATACCCCTGATACCCCTGCTGTTACCCCTGCTGATACCCCTATGATAACCCTGATACCCCTGCTGATACCCCTGCTGATACCCCTGCTGATACCCCTGCTGATACCCCTATGATACCCCTGATACCCCTGATACCCCTGCTGATACCCCTGCTGATACCCCTATGATACCCCTGATACCCCTGATACCCCTGCTGTTACCCCTGCTGTTACCCCTGCTGATACCCCTATGATACCCCTATGATACCCCTGATACCCCTGCTGTTACCCCTGCTGTTACCCCTGCTGTTACCCCTGCTGTTACCCCTGCTGATACCCCTATGATACCCCTATGATACCCCTGATACCCCTGCTGTTACCCCTGCTGATACCCCTATGATACCCCTGATACCCCTGATACCCCTGCTGATACCCCTATGATACCCCTATGATACCCCTGATACCCCTGATACCCCTGCTGATACCCCTGCTGATACCCCTATGATACCCCTATGATACCCCTGATACCCCTGATACCCCTGCTGATACCCCTGCTGATACCCCTATGATACCCCTATGATACCCCTGATACCCCTGATACCCCTGCTGATACCCCTGATACCCCTATGATACCCCTGCTGTTCTTCCTCTCTCCATCTCTCCATCTCTCTCTGTTTCCTCCTCCACTTCCTCTCTCCATCTCTCCATCTCTCTCTGTTTCCTCCTCCACTTCCTCTGTTTCTCTCTCTCAATTCAATTCAAAGGGCTTTATTGGCCTGGGATTCATGTTCACATTGCCAAAGCAAATGGAAAAGATGATAAACATGTGTGAAATAGGGAAAAATCTGTAATCGTAACACTTTAAATGAATAGAGACATTTGAAATGTTATATTATTGGCTATGTAGTGTCGTAACAATGTGCAAGTAGTAGAAGTATAAAAGGGAAGATAAATAAACAGGTAAATATAGCTTATAAATAAATAGATAAACAGAGCTTGTATTTACAATGTTGTTTGTGCTTTAGTGGCTGCCTTTTTCCTCATGGGAACAGGTCACAAATCTTCCTTCTGTGATGCCACGCTGGTGTACTTCACATAACAGATATGGGATTTTATCAATGTTTCATTTTGTTTTCTAATTCTTTTGTGGGTCTCTGTGTGATCTGAGGGAAATATGTGTCTGTAATACGGTCATACATTTGGGCAGGAGGTTAGGAAGTTTCTGTCCTGGTGCATTGTGGGGTCTGTTTGTGTTTCTGTCCTGGGGCATTGTGGGGTCTGTTTGTGTTTCTGTCCTGGTGCATTGTGGGATCTCTTTGTGTTTCTGTCCTGAGGCATTTTGGGGTCTGTTTGTGTTTCTGTCCTGGGGCATTGTTGGATCTGTTTGTGTTGTTGTCCTGGTGCATTGTGGGGTCTGTTTGTGTTTCTGTCCTGGGGCTCTGTGGGGTGTGTTTGTGTTTCTGTCCTGGTGCATTGTGGGGTCTGTTTGTGTTTCTGTCCTGGGGCATTGTGGGGTCTGTTTGTGTTTCTGTCCTGGTGCATTGTGGGATCTGTTTGTTTTTCTGTCCTGGTGCATTGTGGGATCTGTTTGTGTTTCTGTCCTGGTGCATTGTGGGATCTGTTTGTTTTTCGATAACTGACGGAAGTATTTTTAGCCAGATCCTAATAGGGATGTCGAGTTTTATGTTCCTTTTGATGGCATAGAAGGCCCTTCTTGCCTTGTCTCTCAGATCGATCACAGCCTTGTGGAAGTTACCTGTGGTGCTGATGTTTAGGCCCGAGGGTAGGTATAATTCTTTGTGTGCTCCAGGGCAACGGTTTCTAGATGGAATTTGTATTTGTGCTCCTGGCAACTGGACCTTTTTTGGAACACCATTATTTTAGTCTTACTGAGATTTAAATGTCAGGGCCCAGGTCTGTCAGGGCCCAGGTCTGTCAGGGCCCAGGTCTGTCAGGGCCCAGGTCTGTCAGGGCCCAGGTCTGACAGGGCCCAGGTTTGTTAGGGCCCAGGTCTGTCAGGGCCCAGGTCTGTCAGGGCCCAGGTCTGTCAGGGCCCAGGTCTGACAGGGCCCAGGTTTGTCAGGGCCCAGGTCTGTCAGGGCCCAGGTCTGACAGAATCTGTGCAGAAGATCTAGGTGCTGCTGTAGGCCCTCCTTGGTTGGGGACAGAAGCACCAGATCATCAGCAAACAGTAGACATTTGACTTCAGATTTTAGTAGGGTGAGGCCGGGTGCTGCAGAATGTTCTAGTTCCCTCGCCAATTCATTGATATATATGTTGAAGAGGGTGGGGCTCAAGCTGCATCCCTGTCTCACCCCACGGCCCTGTGGGAAGAAATGTGTTTATTGTCCATCTGAACACTGTTCCTGTTTGTGTACATGGATTTTATGTCATATACTTTTCCCCCCAACACCGCTTTCCATCATTTTATATAGCAGACCCTCGTGCCAAATTGAGTTCGAAAGCTTTTCTGAAATCAACAAAGTATGAGAAGACTGCTTTTGTTTTGTTTTGTTTGTTTGTTTGTCAATAAGGGTGTGCAGGGTGTTTACGTGGTCTGTCGTATAGTAATTTGTTAAGAAACCAATTGGACATTTGCTCAGGACATTGTTTTCACTGAGGAAATGTTGGAGTCTGCTGTTAACGATAATGCAGAGGATTTATCAGAGGTTGCTGTTAACCTCTATGGGACCGGCGGGACGAATTCGTCCCACCTATGTAACAGCGAGTGCAATCCTGTGGCGCAATTTTTAAAACGTTTGAAATGCTATTACTTCAATTTATCAAACATATGACTATTTTACAGCTATTTAAAGACAAGACTCTCGTTAATCTAACCACACTGTCCGATTTCAAAAAGGCTTTACAACGAAAGCAAAACATTAGATTATGTCAGCAGAGTACCCAGCCAGAAATAATCAGACACCCATTTTTCAAGCTAGCATATAATGTCACAAAAACCCAAACCACAGCTAAATGCAGCACTAACCTTTTATGATCTTCATCAGATGACACACCTAGGACATTATGTTATACAATACATGCATGTCTGTTCAATCAAGGCCATATTTATATCAAAAACCAGCTTTTTACATTAGCATGTGACGTTCAGAAAAAGCATACCCCCCGCAAACTTCCGGGGAATTTACTAACAATTTACTAAATTACTCACGATAAACGTTCACAAAAAGCATAACAATTATTTTAAGAATTATAGATACATTACTCCTCTATGCACTCGATATGTCCGATTTTAAAATAGCTTTTCGGATTAAGCACATTTTGCAATATTCTAAGTACATAGCCCAGCCATCACGGGCTAGCTATTTAGACACCCGGCAAGTTTAGCCTTCACCAAAATCACATTTCCTATAAGAAAAATGTTCTTACCTTTCCTGTTCTTCGTCAGAATGCACTCCCAGGACTTCTACTTCAATAACAAATGTAGGTTTGGTCCCAAATAATCCATCGTTATATCCAAACAGCGGCGTTTTGTTCGTGCGTTCTAGACACTATCAGAATGCTAAATCACGGTCGTGCGCATGGCGCAGAACGTGACAAAAAAATTCTAAATATTCCATTACCGTACTTCGAAGCATGTCAACCGCTGTTTAAAATCAATTTTTATGCAATTTATCTCGTAGAAAAGCGATAATATTCTGACCGGGAATCTGCAATTAGCTAAACAGCCGAATGAAAATAATCGCGCACGCGCCTAATTCTATTGTCCCCTGATGGGACACTTGGAAAAGGAGATAATGTGTTTCAGCCTGAGGCTGCCTCGTCATCGTTCAGGTTTTTCCCAGGTTCTGAGAGCCTATTGGAGCCCTAGGAATTGTCACGTTACAGCTAAGATCCTGACTCTTCAATAAACAGAAGCAAGAACAACAACACCTTGTCAGACAGGGTACTTCCTGCATGAAACCTTCTCAGGTTTTTGCCTGCCATAGGAGTTCTGTTATACTCACAGACACCATTCAAACAGTTTTAGAAACTTTAGGGTGTTTTCTATCCAAACCTGAACAATAATATGCATATTCTAGCTTCTGAGTTGGTGTAGGAGGCAGTTAAAAATGGGCACATATTTTTTCCAAAATTCTCAATGCTGCCCCCTAGCCCGTAGAGGTTAACGATAATGCAGAGGATTTATCAGAGTCTGCTGTTAATGATAATGCCGAGGATTTATCAGAGTCTGCTGTTAACGATAATGCAGAGGATTTATCAGAGGTTGCTGTTAATGATAATGCAGGGATTTATCAGAGATGGCTGTTAACGATAATGCAGAGGATTTATCAGAGGTTGCTGTTAACGATAATGCAGAGGATTTATCAGAGATGGCTGTTAACGATAATGCAGGGGATTTATCAGAGTCTGCTGTTAACGATAATGCAGAGGATTTATCAGAGTCTGCTGTTAATGCAGATTCCACAGTAATTATTGGGGTCCATTTTTTTGGAGTGATCAGTCCTTGGTTCCAAATATTAGGGAAGATAGCTGAGGATAATGTTGACTCGTTTAAGAATAGCCCATTTGAATTTCGTGGTCTGTATATTTTATCATTTCATTGAGGATACCATCAACATCACAGGCCTTTTTGGGTTTGGAGGGTTTGTATTTTGCCCTGTAGTTCATCCAATGTAATTGGAGAATCCAGTGTGTTCTGGATAGTCTTTAATGTAATTGGAGAATCCAGTGGGTTCTGGGTAGTCTTTAATGTAATTAGAGAATCCAGTGGGTTCTGGTAGTCTTTAATGTAACTGGAGAATCCAGTGGGTTCTGGGTAGTCTTTAATATAATTGGAGAATCCAGTGGGTTCTGGTAGTCTTTTTAATTGGAGAATCCAGTGGGTTCTGGTAGTCTTTAATGTAATTGGAGAGTCCAGTGTGTTCTGGGTAGTCTTTAATATAATTGGAGAATCCAGTGGGTTCTGGGTAGTCTTTAATGTAATTGGAGAATCCAGTGGGTTCTGGTAGTCTTTAATGTAATTGGAGAATCCAGTGGGTTCTGGTAGTCTTTAATGTAATTGGAGAATCCAGTGGGTTCTGGTAGTCTTTAATGTAATAGGAGAATCCAGTGGGTTCTGGTAGTCTTTAATGTAATTGGAGAATCCAGTGGGTTCTGGTAGTCTTTAATATAATTGGAGAATCCAGTGGGTTCTGGTAGTCTTTAATGTAATTGGAGAATCCAGTGGGTTCTGGTAGTCTTTAATATAATTGGAGAATCCAGTGGGTTCTGGTAGTCTTTAATGTAATTGGAGAATCCACTGGGTTCTGGGTAGTCTTTAATGTAATTGGTGAATCCAGTGGGTTCTGGGTAGTCTTTAATGTAATTGGTGAATCCAGTGGGTTCTGGGTAGTCTTTTTAATGTAATTGGATATGTTTTTTTGGTATTTGTTCTTTGTTATTTGTCCGGGAAAAGTTTAGAGAAGTGGTTTATCCATACATCTCCATTTTGAATAGGTGGCTCTTCATGTTGTTGATGGTTTAGTATTTTCCACATTTTCCCCCCAGAAGTGATTTGATTCTATGGATTCTTCAATTACGTTGAGCACTTTTCTGTCGTGCTGTTTCTTCCTTTGTCCGTAGTGTATTTTCTGTGTTGTTTTAGTGATTCACCTCTGTGAAGGCTTTAGACTCAGGTTTTCTGGGTCTCTGGTCTTTTTTGGTTTGATAGATTCCTCCATTTCTTTATAAGGTTTTTACATTATTCATCAAACCATTTCTCATTGATGTTAGTCGTTTAAAGAATAGCCCATTTTGAATTTGTGGTTTGTATATTTTTATAATTTCGTTTAGTATACAGTACCATCATGTTCACGTCCTGACCATAGAAAGCTGTTATTTTCTATGGTAGAGTAGGTCAGTTCTAGTTTAGTTTTTCTATGTTGTCATGTTCTAGTTTTGTATTTCTATGTTGAGTTTTGTTTGGGATGATCTCCAATTAGAGGCAGCTGGTCATCGTTGTCTCTAATTGGAGACACCGACCCAGAGGACCGGGTGATCTCTCTCTCTCTCTCTCCGAGGCCGATCTGAGAAGAGTCTTTAATCAGGTCAACACTCTCAAGGCCACGGGGCCGGATGTTATTCCAGGGTTCGTTCTCGGAGCACAGAACAGCTGGCAGTCCGTGTTCACGTTAATAACAACCTCTCCTTGTCCCAGTCTGTAAATCCCCCACATGTTTTTTAAAGATGGCTGCAATCCTCCCTGTTCCTAAGAACTCTAAGGCTTCGTGTCGCTATGGTTACCACCCTGTAGCATCGACTTCTGTAATCATCAGGTGCTTAAAAAAAGGCTGATTATGGCTCACATCATCTCAACCATCCCAGGCACCCTATAACAGCTCCAAAATACAGTACTTCCCCATCAGACCCATACAGTACATCCAGAGAGTATTCAGATCCATACAGTACATTCAGACAGTATTCAGACCCATACAGTGCATTCAGACAGTATTCAGACCCATTGCCTTATTCTAAAATGTATTAGAACATTCCTCCATAAACCTTGTTAGATTAATTCACAGCAAATGATGGACGAGGAACATCCACATTGTAAGGGATTTTTTTTTAACAGACTGAATCATCTCCTCTCCTCCTCCTCCTCCTCTCCTCTTCCTCCTCCTCCTCCTCCTCACTCATCTCCTCCTCATCTCCTCTCCTCCTCATCTCACCTCCTCCTCCTCTCCTCCTCATCTCCTCCTCATCTCCTCTCCTCCTCCTCCTCCTCCTCACTCATCTCCTCCTAATCTCCTCTCCTCCTCATCTCATCTCCTCCTCCTCCTCCTCCTCATCTCATCTCCTCCTCTCCTCCTCCTCCTCTCCTCCTGATCTCCTCCTCTCCTCTCCTCTCCTCCTCCCTCATCTCCTCCTCCTCCTCTCCTCTCCTCTCCTCCTCCTCTCTCCTCCTCATCTCCTCTCCTCTCCTCTCCTCCTCCTCCTCCTCCTCTCCTCCTCTCCTCCTCTCCTCCTCCTCTCCTCCTCCTCATCTCCTCTCCTCCTCTCCTCCTCTCCTCCTCTCCTCTCCTCCTCTCCTCTCCTCCTCCTCTCCTCCTCCTCCTCCTCATCTCCTCTCCTCTCCTCTCCTCTCGATCTGGTTTACTTTGCCTTCATCATTTTCTGGACCTTGTCGTTCTCCACTCCAGGTTCTGTCTTTAGTGGTTCTGTCTTTAGTGTTTCTGTCTTTAGTGGTTCTGTCTTTCTCCGCTCCAGGTTCTGTCTTTAGTGGTTCTGTCTTTAGTGGTTCTGTCTTTAGTGGTTCTGTCTTTAGTGTTTCTGTCTTTAGTGGTTCTGTCTTTAGTGGTTCTGTCTTTCTCCACTCTGTGGAAAATGTCCTCCACAAATTATCCATCCAAACAACGTTCCAAAACGGACAAATTGAATAATTCAGGCCAATCTACTGCGTCAACACACACTTCCACACTGAGTACACACACTTCCACGCTGAGTACACACACACTTCACACACACTCTCCACGCACACTGATGGGATTAACAGCTGCATTCTCACGACATTTACCTTTCCATCTAACATCCCAGACAGAACTAACATCCCAGACAGAACTAACATCCCAGACAGAACTAACATCCCAGACAGAACTAACATCCCAGACAGAACTAACATCCCAGACAGAACTAACATCCCAGACAGAACTAACATCCCAGACTTTTACAGAGAAAGTAACGGCTGCATTGATTAAGGTAGAACTTCTTGGCTCGGTGTCATTCTGTGTTTGAACCCTGAACCCAGTGAACGGACAGCCTTGGACCCTTCAGCTCCCCTCAGCTCCCCTCAGCTCCAGATCTCTCCAACAACACCACAAGGCTTTGAAGTGAGAGAGAGAGAGAGAGAGAGAGTGTGAGAGAGAGAGAGAGAGAGGAGAGAGAGAGACAGAGAGAGGAGAGAGAGGGAGACAGAGAGAGAGAGAGAGAGAGAGAGAGAGACAGAGAGACAGAGAGAGAGAGAAAGAGAGAGAGAGACAGAGAGAGAGAGAGATACAGAGAGAGAGAGGGGGGGAGGAGAGAGAGAGGAGAGGGAGAGAGAGAGAGAGATACAGAGAGAGATACAGAGAGAAAGACAGAGATACAGAGAGAGAGAGGAGAGGGGGAGAGGAGAGGGAGAGAGGAGAGGGAGAGAGAGAGAGAGACAGAGACCGAAGGAGGAGGACTAACTAACAGTACCCAGCCCTGTGTGTTTGCAGAGAGCCAGGCCTCAGCCAAGCCCACCATGGAAGTGCCTTTTCACCCCAACACCAGCACCAGAGGAGAGGTACTTAGGTAGAGGCAGACGCCCCTCAGGTGTGGTGTCTGCTTACAGTGCAGGGAATTCTGGGTAAAGAATCCTGTGGCCCAAACGGAATGTGTAACACCGGCCAGCGCATAAATAATGGACAACACATTATGGAAGAGAAGGAGGGATGAAGAGAAGGAGGGTGGGGGACAGGGATGGACTGAAAGAGAGATGGAGGTGTTTTTAATCCTCGGACAGGGATGGACTGAAAGAGAGATGGAGGTGTTTTTAACCCTCGGACAGGGATGGACTGAAAGAGAGATGGAGGTGTTTTTAATCCTCGGACAGGGATGGACTGAAAGAGAGATGGAGGTGTTTTTAACCCTCGGACAGAAAGAGAGATGGAGGTATTTTTAACCCTCGGACAGGGATGGACAGAAAGAGAGATGGAGGTATTTTTAACCCTCGGACAGGGATGGACTGAAAGAGAGATGGAGGTGTTTTTAATCCTCGGACAGGGATGGACAGAAAGAGAGATGGAGGTATTTTTAATCCTCGGACAGGGATGGACAGAAAGAGAGATGGAGGTATTTTTAATCCTCGGACAGGGATAGACTGAAAGAGAGAGATGGAGGTGTTTTTAACCCTCGGACAGGGATAGACAGAGAGAGAGATGGAGGTATTTTTAATCCTCGGACAGGGATAGACAGAGAGAGAGATGGAGGTATTTTTAACCCTCGGACAGGGATAGACAGAAAGAGAGATGGAGGTGTTTTTAACCCTCGGACAGGGATGGACAGATAGAGAGAGATGGAGGTGTTTTTAACCTTCGGACAGAAAGAGAGATGGAGGTATTTTTAACCCTCGGACAGGGATAGACAGAAAGAGAGATGGAGGTGTTTTTAACCCTCGGACAGGGATAGACAGAGAGAGAGATGGAGGTGTTTTTAACCCTCGGACAGGGATGGACAGAGAGAGAGATGGAGGTATTTTTAATCCTCGGACAGGGATAGACAGAGAGAGAGATGGAGGTGTTTTTAATCCTCGGACAGGCAATGAGACGCAGACCATTAGCTTCCCTGACATCTGGCCTTGGAGCTCTTTGATATTGATTCCAACAGGCAGACATCCCCCAAGAAATGACATGCTTTGCTTTCCTTTATAAAACGTTACCAAATATGTTCCCCACTTTTTCCAACAATAAGTCACAGCTCCCATGTGGAAGTGCCTCTCTTTCCCCTCTGAAACAGCCTGGACCAATCATCTCTCTGCTCTGGAACAGCCTGGACCAATCATCTCTCTGCTCTGGAACAGCCTGGACCAATCATCTCTCTGCTCTGGAACAGCCTGGACCAATCATCTCTCTGCTCTGGAACAGCCTGGACCAATCATCTCTCTGCTCTGGAACAGCCTGGACCAATCATCTCTCTGCTCTGGAACAGCCTGGAACCTGTCTTTTTAATACAGGTATGTTGGGGGGGGTAACCTGTCTTTTTAATACAGGTATGTTGGGGGGGAGGGTAACCTGTCTTTTTAATACAGGTATGTTGGGGGGGGGGGGTAACCTGTCTTTTTAATACAGGTATGTTGGGGGGGGTAACCTGTCTTTTTAATACAAGTATGTTGGGGGGAGGGGTAACCTGTCTTTTTAATACAGGTATGTTGGGGGGGGGGTAACCTGTCTTTATAATACAGGTATGTGGGGGGGGGGTAACCTGTCTTTTTAATACAGGTATGTTGGGGGGGTAACCTGTCTTTTTAATACAGGTATGTTGGGGGGTAACCTCTCTTTTAATACAGGTATGTTGGGGGGAGGGGTAACCTGTCTTTTTAATACAGGCATGTTGGGGGGGGGGGTAACCTGTCTTTATAATACAGGTATGTTGGGGGGGTAACCTGTCTTTTTAATACAGGTATGTTGGGGGGGAGGGGTAACCTGTCTTTTTAATACAGGTATGTTGGGGGGGGTAACCTGTCTTTTTAATACAGGTATGTTGGGGGGGGAGGGGTAACCTGTCTTTTTAATACAGGTATGTTGGGGGGGGTAACCTGTCTTTTTAATACAGATATGTTGGGGGGGGTAACCTGTCTTTTTAATACAGGTATGTTGGGGGGGAGGGGTAACCTGTCTTTTTAATACAGGTATGTTGGGGGGGGGGTAACCTGTCTTTATAATACAGGTATGTTGGGGGGGTAACCTGTCTTTTTAATACAGGTATGTTGGGGGGGTAACCTGTCTTTTTAATACAGGTATGTTGGGGGGGGGGGGTAACCTGTCTTTTTAATACAGGTATGTTGGGGGGGTAACCTGTCTTTTTAATACAGGTATGTTGGGGGGGGGGGGTAACCTGTCTTTTTATGTACTGTTGGTTTTGTTTTCCTGCCATGACTAACTGTGTCAGCCTGCTGAGCTAAAGCCTCGGGCAGGAGATCAGAGCATCGGCTCCCAGATGAACCCTGGACCACCGCCTGTCTCCAGGCATCTCTTCACATGGAGGACCAGGGTTTACAGGTGTCCAGGGATGTGCAAAAAGCACTGGTCCTTGGGAAGGGGGGAAAAACACATGGAGGAACATGGCAGGCCCGAGGCAGTCGAGGCCCGAGGCAGTCGAGGCCCGAGGCAGTCGAGGCCCGAGGCAGTCGAGGCCCGAGGCAGGCAGATCCAGGAAACTATTCAACGGAATAGGTCCTTTTCTGTGGCAAAGTAAGGGTGTGTGTGTGTGTGTGTGTGTGTGTGTGTGTGTGTGTGTGTGTGTGTGTGTGTGTGTGTGTGTGTGTGTGTGTATGTACGTGTTGTGTGTGTGTGTGTGTGTGTGTGTGTGTGTGTGTGTGTGTGTGTGTGTGTGTGTGTGTGTGTGTGTGTGTGTGTGTGTGTGTGGCCCATATTGCCTCCTATTTACTATTCCTTCCTCCTCTACAGAGGATGCTGCTGTCCAGGAGGATCCTTCCTCCTCTACAGAGGATGCTGCTGTCCAGGAGGACACTTCCTCGTCTACAGAGGATGCTGCTGTCCAGGAGGATCCTTCCTCCTCTACAGAGGATGCTGCTGTCCAGGAGGACCCTTCCTCCTCTACAGAGGATGCTGTCCAGGACGGTGCTGAGGGATTAGCACTACTACCTGTATTTACTGTTGGCAGAGATGCTGTTTCATCCTTTCCTACACTTAAATTGCCCTTGTCTAACGATTGCAAAAATGGCTATCCTCACCATAAGCCGATAATTCTCCTGTATATTGAGAGAAGGCACAACGCAGGGTTGCCCAACTGGTGGCCCGCGGGCCGAATTTGGCCCACGGGTTGGTTTTATTTATGGGATCATATAGTAACCCCAAAAAAAAAAAAAGTTAAACAAATCAAAATATATTTTATATTTGAGATTCTTCAAAGCAGCCACTCATTTTTCTTTTATTTTTTAAATTTCCATTGTTGAGGCATAATAAACTGTAAAAACACAAGGAAATCAGCTCCAAGTGGTTTTAATGTTATAAATGTGTTACCAAGTGATCCCACACATAGTAGAGAGACACGTGATCCAATACAAATACAAGCAAGGCTTGAAATGATTACGTTTTAGTTCAAATATTATATCTGTTCGGGCTTCTTGCAGTCAATTTACGGTCTAAAAATTATTTGTAATTATAAACTGGGTCGTTCTTGACAATGATATCTTTCTCTGGACAGCAGAGTATGGTAGGTAATGATATCTCTCTATATGACAGAGTGTGGTAGGTATTGATATCTCTCTAGACAGCAGAGTATGGTAGGTATTGATATCTCTCTAGACAGCAGAGTATGGTAGGTATTGATATCTCTCTATATGACAGAGTATGGTAGGTATTGATATCTCTCTAGACAGCAGAGTATGGTAGGTATTGATATCTCTCTATATGACAGAGTATGGTAGGTATTGATATCTCTCTATATGACAGAGTATGGTAGGTATTGATATCTCTCTATATGACAGAGTATGGTAGGTATTGATATCTCTCTATATGACAGAGTATGGTAGGTATTGATATCTCTCTATATGACAGAGTGTGGTAGGTATTGATATCTCTCTAGACAGCAGAGTATGGTAGGTAATGATATCTCTCTAGACAGCAGAGTATGGTAGGTAATGATATCTCTCTATATGACAGAGTATGGTAGGTATTGATATCTCTCTATATGACAGAGTATGGTAGGTATTGATATCTCTCTAGACAGCAGAGTATGGTAGATAATGATATCTCTCTATATGACAGAGTATGGTAGGTATTGATATCTCTCTAGACAGCAGAGTATGGTAGGTATTGATATCTCTCTATATGACAGAGTATGGTAGGTATTGATATCTCTCTAGACAGCAGAGTATGGTAGGTATTGATATCTCTCTATATGACAGAGTATGGTAGGTATTGATATCTCTCTGGACAGCAGAGTATGGTAGGTATTAATATCTCTCTATATGACAGAGTATGGTAGGTATTGATATCTCTCTGGACAGCAGAGTATGGTAGGTATTGATATCTCTCTATATGACAGAGTATGGTAGGTATTGATATCTCTCTAGACAGCAGAGTATGGTAGGTAATGATATCTCTCTATATGACAGAGTATGGTAGGTATTGATATCTCTCTATATGACAGAGTATGGTAGATAATGATATCTCTCTAGACAGCAGAGTATGGTAGGTATTGATATCTCTCCAGACAGAAGAGTATGGTAGGTAATGATATCTCTAGACAGCAGAGTACGGTAGGTATTGATATCTCTCTAGACAGCAGAGTATGGTAGGTAATGATATCTCTCTATATGACAGAGTATGGTAGGTAATGATATCTCTATATGACAGAGTGTGGTAGGTGTTGATATCTCTCTATATGACAGAGTATGGTAGGTATTGATATCTCTCTAGACAGCAGAGTATGGTAGATAATGATATCTCTCTATATGACAGAGTGTGGTAGGTATTGGTATCTCTCTATATGACAGAGTATGGTAGGTATTGATATCTTTCTAGACAGCAGAGTATGGTAGGTATTGATATCTCTCTATATGACAGAGTGTGGTAGGTATTGATATCTCTCTAGACAGCAGAGTATGGTAGGTAATGATATCTCTCTAGACAGCAGAGTATGGTAGGTATTGATATCTCTCTAGACAGCAGAGTATGGTAGGTATTGATATCTCTCTAGACAGCAGAGTATGGTAGGTATTGATATCTCTAGACAGCAGAGTATGGTAGGTAATGATATCTCTCTATATGACAGAGTATGGTAGGTAATGATATCTCTCTATATGACAGAGTGTGGTAGGTATTGATATCTCTCTAGACAGCAGAGTATGGTAGGTATTGATATCTCTCTAGACAGCAGAGTATGGTAGGTATTGATATCTCTCTAGACAGCAGAGTATGGTAGGTATTGATATCTCTAGACAGCAGAGTATGGTAGATAATGATATCTCTCTATATGACAGAGTATGGTAGGTATTGATATCTCTCTAGACAGCAGAGTATGGTAGGTATTGATATCTCTCTATATGACAGAGTATGGTAGGTAATGATATCTCTCTATATGACAGAGTATGGTAGGTATTGATATCTCTAGACAGCAGAGTATGGTAGGTATTGATATCTCTCTATATGACAGAGTATGGTAGGTATTGATATCTCTCTATATGACAGAGTATGGTAGGTATTGATATCTCTCTAGACAGCAGAGTATGGTAGGTATTGATATCTCTCTATATGACAGAGTATGGTAGGTAATGATATCTCTATAGACAGCAGAGTATGGTAGGTATTGATATCTCTCTATATGACAGAGTATGGTAGGTATTGATATCTCTCTATATGACAGAGTATGGTAGGTATTGATATCTCTAGACAGCAGAGTATGGTAGGTATTGGTATCTCTCTATATGACAGAGTATGGTAGGTATTGATATCTCTCTATATGACAGAGTGTGGTAGGTAATGATATCTCTCTAGACAGCAGAGTATGGTAGGTAATGATATCTCTCTAGACAGCAGAGTATGGTAGGTATTGATATCTCTCTAGACAGCAGAGTATGGTAGGTATTGATATCTCTCTAGACAGCAGAGTATGGTAGGTATTGATATCTCTCTATATGACAGAGTGTGGTAGGTATTGATATCTCTCTAGACAGCAGAGTATGGTAGGTATTGGTATCTCTCTATATGACAGAGTGTGGTAGGTATTGAAATCTCTCTAGACAGCAGAGTATGGTAGGTATTGATATCTCTCTATATGACAGAGTGTGGTAGGTATTGATATCTCTCTAGACAGCAGAGTATGGTAGGTATTGATATCTCTCTATATGACAGAGTATGGTAGGTAATGATATCTCTAGACAGCAGAGTATGGTAGGTAATGATATCTCTAGACAGCAGAGTATGGTAGGTATTGATATCTCTCTAGACAGCAGAGTATGGTAGGTATTGATATCTCTCTAGACAGCAGAGTATGGTAGGTATTGATATCTCTCTATATGACAGAGTATGGTAGGTAATGATATCTCTAGACAGCAGAGTATGGTAGGTATTGATATCTCTAGACAGCAGAGTATGGTAGGTATTGATATCTCTCTATATGACAGAGTATGGTAGGTATTGATATCTCTCTAGACAGCAGAGTATGGTAGGTATTGGTATCTCTCTATATGACAGAGTATGGTAGGTATTGATATCTCTCTAGACAGCAGAGTATGGTAGGTATTGATATCTCTAGACAGCAGAGTATGGTAGGTATTGGTATCTCTCTATATGACAGAGTATGGTAGGTATTGATATCTCTCTATATGACAGAGTGTGGTAGGTATTGATATGTCTCTATATGACAGAGTATGGTAGGTATTGATATCTCTCTAGACAGCAGAGTATGGTAGGTATTGATATCTCTAGACAGCAGAGTATGGTAGGTATTGGTATCTCTCTATATGACAGAGTATGGTAGGTATTGGTATCTCTCTATATGACAGAGTATGGTAGGTAATGATATCTCTCTAGACAGCAGAGTATGGTAGGTATTGATATCTCTAGACAGCAGAGTATGGTAGGTATTGGTATCTCTCTATATGACAGAGTGTGGTAGGTATTGATATCTCTCTAGACAGCAGAGTATGGTAGGTATTGGTATCTCTCTATATGACAGAGTATGGTAGGTATTGATATCTCTCTATATGACAGAGTATGGTAGGTATTGATATCTCTCTAGACAGCAGAGTATGGTAGGTATTGGTATCTCTCTATATGACAGAGTATGGTAGGTATTGATATCTCTCTATATGACAGAGTATGGTAGGTATTGATATCTCTCTAGACAGCAGAGTATGGTAGGTATTGATATCTCTCTATATGACAGAGTATGGTAGGTATTGATATCTCTCTAGACAGCAGAGTATGGTAGGTATTGATATCTCTCTAGACAGCAGAGTATGGTAGGTATTGGTATCTCTCTATATGACAGAGTGTGGTAGGTATTGATATCTCTCTAGACAGCAGAGTATGGTAGGTAATGATATCTCTCTAGACAGCAGAGTATGGTAGGTATTGATATCTCTCTAGACAGCAGAGTATGGTAGGTATTGATATCTCTCTAGACAGCAGAGTATGGTAGGTATTGATATCTCTAGACAGCAGAGTATGGTAGGTATTGATATCTCTCTATATGACAGAGTGTGGTAGGTATTGATATCTCTCTAGACAGCAGAGTATGGTAGGTATTGATATCTCTAGACAGCAGAGTATGGTAGGTATTGGTATCTCTCTAGACAGCAGAGTATGGTAGGTATTGGTATCTCTAGACAGCAGAGTATGGTAGGTATTGATATCTCTCTATATGACAGAGTGTGGTAGGTATTGATATCTCTCTAGACAGCAGAGTATGGTAGGTATTGGTATCTCTCTAGACAGCAGAGTATGGTAGGTATTGGTATCTCTCTATATGACAGAGTGTGGTAGGTATTGATATCTCTCTAGACAGCAGAGTATGGTAGGTATTGATATCTCTAGACAGCAGAGTATGGTAGGTATTGGTATCTCTCTAGACAGCAGAGTATGGTAGGTATTGGTATCTCTAGACAGCAGAGTATGGTAGGTATTGATATCTCTCTAGACAGCAGAGTATGGTAGGTATTGGTATCTCTCTAGACAGCAGAGTATGGTAGGTATTGGTATCTCTAGACAGCAGAGTATGGTAGGTATTGGTATCTCTAGACAGCAGAGTATGGTAGGTATTGGTATCTCTCTATATGACAGAGTATGGTAGGTATTGGTATCTCTCTAGACAGCAGAGTGTGGTAGGTATTGATATCTCTAGACAGCAGAGTATGGTAGGTATTGATATCTCTCTAGACAGCAGAGTATGGTAGGTATTGATATCTCTAGACAGCAGAGTATGGTAGGTATTGGTATCTCTAGACAGCAGAGTATGGTAGGTATTGATATCTCTCTATATGACAGAGTATGGTAGGTATTGGTATCTCTAGACAGCAGAGTATGGTAGGTATTGGTATCTCTAGACAGCAGAGTATGGTAGGTATTGGTATCTCTAGACAGCAGAGTATGGTAGGTATTGATATCTCTCTATATGACAGAGTATGGTAGGTATTGGTATCTCTAGACAGCAGAGTATGGTAGGTATTGGTATCTCTCTAGACAGCAGAGTATGGTAGGTATTGGTATCTCTCTAGACAGCAGAGTATGGTAGGTATTGGTATCTCTCTAGACAGCAGAGTATGGTAGGTATTGGTATCTCTAGACAGCAGAGTATGGTAGGTATTGGTATCTCTAGACAGCAGAGTATGGTAGGTATTGGTATCTCTCTAGACAGCAGAGTATGGTAGGTATTGGTATCTCTCTAGACAGCAGAGTATGGTAGGTATTGGTATCTCTAGACAGCAGAGTATGGTAGGTATTGGTATCTCTAGACAGCAGAGTATGGTAGGTATTGGTATCTCTCTAGACAGCAGAGTATGGTAGGTATTGGTATCTCTCTAGACAGCAGAGTATGGTAGGTATTGGTATCTCTCTAGACAGCAGAGTATGGTAGGTATTGGTATCTCTAGACAGCAGAGTATGGTAGGTATTGGTATCTCTAGACAGCAGAGTATGGTAGGTATTGGTATCTCTAGACAGCAGAGTATGGTAGGTATTGGTATCTCTCTATATGTCTAGAAGCAACGCGTGGTAAATCGCTGAGTGCTCCTGAAAACATGTTTGAAAGTTCACGGCCAACGCAGCACGCAGAATGAACAAAGCTGGATGCATGACACTGATATTGAAGTCAAATGGTGTTTTCTATCTCCAACTCAGATGTCTTTCTGTTGGTTTGTTGTTGATGTCTTTCTGTTGGTTTGTTGTTTGTTGTTGATGTCTTTCTGTTTGGTTTGTTATTGATGTCTTTCTGTTGGTTTGTTGTTGTTTTGATGTCTTTCTGTTTGGTTTGTTGTTGTTATTGATGTCTTTCTGTTGGTTTGTTGTTGTTATTGACATTGAGAGACGTGGGGTAACAAAAGGCCTCATTGTCTGGTAAACTTGTAGCAGATGCTGAAGAGACTCTGACTCTCACCATCCAGAAACATCCCATAATAACCAGAGAGACCATCCGGAAACATCCCATAATAACCAGAGAGACCACCCAGAAACATCCCATAATAACCAGAGAGACCATCCAGAAACATCCCATAATAACCAGAGAGACTCCCTGACTCTCACCATCCAGAAACATCCCATAATAACCAGAGAGACCATCCAGAAACATCCCATAATAACCAGAGAGACTCCCTGACTCTCACCATCCAGAAACATCCCATAATAACCAGAGAGACCATCCAGAAACATCCCATAATAACCAGAGAGACCATCCAGAAACATCCCATAATAACCAGAGAGACTCCCTGACTCTCACCACCCAGAAACATCCCATAAAAACCAGAGAGACTCCCTGACTCTCACCATCCAGAAACATCCCATAATAACCAGAGACTCCCTGAATCTCACCACCCAGAAACATCCCATAATAACCAGAGAGACTCCCTGACTCTCACCATCCAGAAACATCCCATAATAACCAGAGAGACTCCCTGACTCTCACCATCCAGAAACATCCCATAATAACCAGAGAGACCACCCAGAAACATCCCATAATAACCAGAGAGACTCCCTGACTCTCACCATCCAGAAACATCCCATAATAACCAGAGAGACTCCCTGACTCTCACCATCCAGAAACATCCCATAATAACCAGAGAGACCATCCAGAAACATCCCATAATAACCAGAGAGACCATCCAGAAACATCCCAAAATAACCAGAGAGACCATCCAGAAACATCCCATAATAACCAGAGAGACTTCCTGACTCTCACCATCCAGAAACATCCCATAATAACCAGAGAGACTCCCTGACTCTCACCATCCAGAAACATCCCATAATAACCAGAGAGACTCCCTGACTCTCACCATCCAGAAACATCCCATAATAACCAGGGAGACAATCCAGAAACAACCCATAAAAACCAGAGACTCCCTGACTCTCACCACCCAGAAACATCCCATAAAAACCAGAGAGACTCCCTGACTCTCACCATCCAGAAACATCCCATAATAACCAGAAAGACTCCCTGACTCTCACCACCCAGAAACATCCCATAATAACCAGAGAGACTCCCTGACTCTCACCATCCAGAAACATCCCATAATAACCAGAGAGACTCCCTGACTCTCACCATCCAGAAACATCCCATAATAACCAGAGAGACCACCCAGAAACATCCCATAATAACCAGAGAGACTCCCTGACTGTCACCATCCAGAAACATCCCATAATAACCAGAGAGACTCCCTGACTCTCACCATCCAGAAACATCCCATAATAACCAGGGAGACCATCCAGAAACATCCCATAATAACCAGAGAGACTCCCTGACTCTCACCATCCAGAAACATCCCATAATAACCAGAGAGACTCCCTGACTCTCACCACCCAGAAACATCCCATAATAACCAGAGAGACTCCCTGACTCTCACCATCCAGAAACATCCCATAATAACCAGAGACTCCCTGACTCTCACCATCCAGAAACATCCCATAATAACCAGAGAGACTCCCTGACTCTCACCACCCAGAAACATCCCATAATAACCAGAGAGACTCCCTGACTCTCACCACCCAGAAACATCCCATAATAACCAGAGAGACTCCCTGACTCTCACCATCCAGAAACATCCCATAATAACCAGAGAGACCATCCAGAAACATCCCATAATAACCAGAGAGACCATCCAGAAACATCCCAAAATAACCAGAGAGACCATCCAGAAACATCCCATAATAACCAGAGAGACTTCCTGACTCTCACCATCCAGAACATCCCATAATAACCAGAGAGACTCCCTGACTCTCACCATCCAGAAACATCCCATAATAACCAGAGAGACTCCCTGACTCTCACCATCCAGAAACATCCCATAATAACCAGGGAGACCATCCAGAAACATCCCATAATAACCAGAGAGACTCCCTGACTCTCACCATCCAGAAACATCCCATAATAACCAGAGAGACTCCCTGACTCTCACCGTCCAGAACATCCCATAATAACCAGAGAGACCATCCAGAAACATCCCATAATAACCAGAGAGACTCTCTGACTCTCACCATACAGAAACATCCATAATAACCAGAGAGACCGTCCAGAAACATCCATATAACCAAGAGACCATCCAGAAACATCCCATAATAACCAGAGAGACCATCCGGAAACATCCCATAATAACCAGAGAGACCATCCAGAAACATCCCATAATAACCAGAGAGACTCCCTGACTCTCACCATCCAGAAACATCCCATAATAACCAGAGAGACCATCCAGAAACATCCCATAATAACCAGAGAGACCATCCGGAAACATCCCATAATAACCAGGGAGACCATCCAGAAACATCCCATAATAACCAGAGAGACTCCCTGACTCTCACCATCCAGAAACATCCCATAATAACCAGAGAGACTCCCTGACTCTCACCACCCAGAAACATCCCATAATAACCAGAGAGACTCCCTGACTCTCACCACCCAGAAACATCCCATAATAACCAGAGAGACTCCCTGACTCTCACCATCCAGAAACATCCCATAATAACCAGAGAGACCATCCAGAAACATCCCATAATAACCAGAGAGACCATCCAGAAACATCCCAAAATAACCAGAGAGACCATCCAGAAACATCCCATAATAACCAGAGAGACTTCCTGACTCTCACCATCCAGAACATCCCATAATAACCAGAGAGACTCCCTGACTCTCACCATCCAGAAACATCCCATAATAACCAGAGAGACTCCCTGACTCTCACCATCCAGAAACATCCCATAATAACCAGGGAGACCATCCAGAAACATCCCATAATAACCAGAGAGACTCCCTGACTCTCACCATCCAGAAACATCCCATAATAACCAGAGAGACTCCCTGACTCTCACCGTCCAGAAACATCCCATAATAACCAGAGAGACCATCCAGAAACATCCCATAATAACCAGAGAGACTCTCTGACTCTCACCATACAGAAACATCCCATAATAACCAGAGAGACCGTCCAGAAACATCCCATAATAACCAGAGAGACCATCCAGAAACATCCCATAATAACCAGAGAGACCATCCGGAAACATCCCATAATAACCAGAGAGACCATCCAGAAACATCCCATAATAACCAGAGAGACTCCCTGACTCACCATCCAGAAACATCCCATAATAACCAGAGAGACCATCCAGAAACATCCCATAATAACCAGAGAGACCATCCGGAAACATCCCATAATAACCAGGGAGACCATCCAGAAACATCCCATAATAACCAGAGAGACTCCCTGACTCTCACCATCCAGAAACATCCCATAATAACCAGAGAGACCATCCAGAAACATCCCATAATAACCAGAGAGACTCCCTGACTCTCACCACCCAGAAACATCCCATAATAACCAGAGAAAGCTGTCCCCAATCACCTTCTGGATAATTGGCTCCGATGATCAATAAAAACCATCAGCATGTTTCAAATCACCCTAATCCCTATGTAGTGCACTACTTTAGACCAGGGTCTATAGGGGTAGTGCACTACTTTAGACCAGGGTCTACAGGGTAGTGCACTACTTTAGACCAGGGCCCATAGGGGGTAGTGCCCTACTTTAGACCAGGGTCTATAGGGGTAGTGCACTACTTTAGACCAGGGTCTATAGGGGTAGTGCACTACTTTAGACCAGGGCCTATAGGGGTAGTGCACTACTTTAGACCAGGGCCTATAGGGGTAGTGCACTACTTTAGACCAGGGCCCATAGGGGGTAGTGCACTACTTTAGACCAGGGTCCATAGGGGTAGTGCACTACTTTAGACCAGGGTCTATAGGGGGTAGTGCACTACTTTAGACCAGGGCCCATAGGGGGTAGTGCACTACTTTAGACCAGGACCTATAAGGGTAGTGCACTACTTTAGACCAGGGCCCATAGGGGTAGTGCACTACTTTAGACCAGGGCCCATAGGGGTAGTGCACTACTTTAGACCAGGGTCTATAGGGGGTAGTGCACTACTTTAGACCAGGGCCCATAGGGGTAGTGTACTACTTTAGACCAAGGCCCATAGGGGTAGTGCACTACTTTAGTCCAGGGCCCATAGGGGTAGTGCACTACTTTAGACCAGGGTCTATAGGGGGTAGTGCACTACTTTAGACCAGGGCCCATAGGGGTAGTGCACTACTTTAGTCCAGGACCCATAGGGGTAGTGCACTAGAGCAGATGGTGTCCATACAGTATACTGCTGGCCCATTGGGAGATCAGATGGTGTCCATACAGTATACTGCTGGCCCATTGGGAGAGCAGATGGTGTCCATACAGTATACTGCTGGCCCATTGAGAGAACAGATGGTGTCCATACAGTATACTGCTGGCCCATTGAGAGAGCAGATGGTGTCCATACAGTATACTGCTGGCCCATTGGGAGATCAGATGGTGTCCATACAGTATACTGCTGGCCCACTGAGAGATCAGATGGTGTCCATACAGTATACTGCTGGCCCATTGAGGGATCAGATGGTGTCCATGCAGTATACTGCTGGCCCATTTAGAGATCAGATGGTGTCCATACAGTATACTGCTGGCCCATTGAGAGATCAGATGGTGTCCATACAGTATACTGCTGGCCCATTGGGAGATCAGATGGTGTCCATACAGTACACTACTGGCCCATTGAGAGAGCAGATGGTGTCCATACAGTATACTGCTGGCCCACTGAGAGATCAGATGGTGTCCATACAGTATACTGCTGGCCCATTGAGAGAGCAGATGGTGTCCATACAGTATACTGCTGGCCCATTGAGAGAGCAGATGGTGTCCATACAGTATACTGCTGGCCCATTGGGAGATCAGATGGTGTCCATACAGTATACTGCTGGCCCATTGGGAGATCAGATGGTGTCCATACAGTATACTGCTGGCCCATTGAGAGATCAGATGGTGTCCATACATTATACTGCTGGCCCATTGGGAGATCAGATGGTGTCCATACAGTATACTGCTGGCCCATTGAGAGATCAGATGGTGTCCATACAGTATACTGCTGGCCCATTGGGAGAGCAGATGGTGTCCATACAGTATACTGCTGGCCCATTGAGAGAACAGATGGTGTCCATACAGTATACTGCTGGCCCATTGAGAGAGCAGATGGTGTCCATACAGTATACTGCTGGCCCATTGGGAGATCAGATGGTGTCCATACAGTATACTGCTGGCCCACTGAGAGATCAGATGGTGTCCATACAGTATACTGCTGGCCCATTGAGGGATCAGATGGTGTCCATACAGTATACTGCTGGCCCATTTAGAGATCAGATGGTGTCCATACAGTATACTGCTGGCCCATTGAGAGATCAGATGGTGTCCATACAGTATACTGCTGGCCCATTGGGAGATCAGATGGTGTCCATACAGTACACTACTGGCCCATTGAGAGAGCAGATGGTGTCCATACAGTATACTGCTGGCCCATTGAGAGAGCAGATGGTGTCCATACAGTATACTGCTGGCCCATTGAGAGAGCAGATGGTGTCCATACAGTATACTGCTGGCCCATTGGGAGATCAGATGGTGTCCATACAGTATACTGCTGGCCCATTGGGAGATCAGATGGTGTCCATACAGTATACTGCTGGCCCATTGAGAGATCAGATGGTGTCCATACAGTATACTGCTGGCCCATTGGGAGAGCAGATGGTGTCCATACAGTATACTGCTGGCCCATTGAGGGATCAGATGGTGTCCATACAGTATACTGCTGGCCCATTGAGAGATCAGATGGTGTCCATACTATACTGCTGGCCCATTGAGAGATCAGATGGTGTCCATACAGTATACTGCTGGCCCATTGAGAGATCAGACGGTGTCCATACAGTATACTGCTGGCCCACTGAGAGATCAGATGGTGTCCATACTATACTGCTGGCCCATTGAGAGATCAGATGGTGTCCATACAGTAAACTGCTGGCCCATTGGGAGATCAGATGGTGTCCATACAGTATACTGCTGGCCCATTGGGAGATCAGATGGTGTCCATACAGTATACTGCTGGCCCATTGGGAGATCAGACGGTGTCCATACAGTATACTGCTGGCCCATTGGGAGAGCAGATGGTGTCCATACAGTATACTGCTGGCCCACTGAGAGAACAGATGGTGTCCATACAGTATACTGCTGGCCCATTGGGAGATCAGATGGTGTCCATACAGTATACTGCTGGCCCATTGGGAGATCAGATGGTGTCCATACAGTATACTGCTGGCCCATTGGGAGATCAGATGGTGTCCATACAGTATACTGCTGGCCCATTGAGAGATCAGATGGTGTCCATACAGTAAACTGCTGGCCCATTGGGAGATCAGATGGTGTCCATACAGTATACTGCTGGCCCATTGAGAGATCAGATGGTGTCCATACAGTATACTGCTGGCCCATTGGGAGATCAGATGGAGAAACCCAGTGTAAACGGGGCCGTAGAATGAAGCCACTGGCAGAGAGCTGTTCACCAAACACACTGAAATAAAAGGAGACACTTATTCACAAATGTGTTCTTTCTCTTTTTTTCTGTCTTCCCTGCGTTTCCGTGGCGATGGAACAGACCATATATTTCAGCTGTAGTTTGGCCTGAGGACCAGAATGCCTCTCCTCCCCCCTCCTCCCCCTGTCCTCTCTCCTCCTCCCTCCCCCTCTCCCCCCCTTCCCCTCTCCCCATCTCCCTCACTCCCTTCCCCTCTACCCCCTCCCTCCCTCCTTCGCCTCTCCTCTCCCCTCCTCCTCCCTTCCCCTCTCCTCTCCCTCCTCCTCCCTCCCCGTCTCCTCTCCCCTCCTCCTCCCTTCCCGTCTCCTTTCCCCTCCTCCCTCCTCCCTCCTCCCTCCTTCCACTCTCCTTTCCCCTCCTTCCCCTCTCCTCCCCCATTCCCTTCTCCTCTCCCTTCCTCCTCCCTCCCCCTTCCCGTCTCCTTTCCCCTCCTCCTCCCTTCCCCTCTCCTCTCCCCTCCTCCTCCCTTCCCGTCTCCTCTCCCCTCCTCCCTCCTTCCCCTCTCTCCTTCCCCTCTCCTCTCCCCTCCTCCCCCTTCCCGTCTCCTCTCCCCTCCTCCCTCCTTCCCCTTCTCCTTCTCCTCTCCCCTCCTCCCCCTCTCCTCTCCTCCTCCTCCTCCCTTCCCCTCTCCTCTCCCCTCCTCCCCCTCTCCTCTCCTCCTCCTCCTCCCTTCCCCTCTCCCCTCCTCCCCCTCTCCTCTCCTCCTCCTCCTCCCTTCCCCTCTCCTCTCCCCTCCTCCCCCTCTCCTCTCCTCCTCCTCCTCCCTTCCCCTCTCCCCTCCTTCCCCTCTCCTCTCCCCTCCTCCCTCCTCCTCCCTTCCCCTCTCCTCTCATCTCCATCCATCCTGTGACCGCTTGCCCACCCTAACTCAGGATCCAGAAATCCCCCCTCTGCCTGCAGTGCTGACTACCTGAGCGTTAATACTCCGTCCTGGCCCCTCGTTTACATGGCTCCAAAAAAATAATATATATATATTTATTCTTCAGAGACGATCGGTGGAGCTCTAAGAATGAAACCACTGTATTCCTCTCAGTCTCAGCCCGCCATCACGGGGAACACTAAACGCCACAACTCTACAGCTTCCTGATGAAGACACGTTTATGTTGCCTACAGTTTCCTTTCACCATGTGGACGGAGGGTTTTTTTGTCATGATCGTGAGCCCATAAAGTTCGGACCTTTAATTTTATATTGGATTTTCTCGTCAAAACAGTCTTTTCAGTCTTGTGAGATAGTTTAGTCAGAGAGGTGGTTTAGTGGATCAGGACCACACAGTAAGAACAGAACGGGACGGAAACGCCTCTCACTGTCTTCTGTCACGACAGGCCTGTGAGGATCAGCACACTGACTGTCTTCTGTCACGACATGACTGGCCTGTGAGGATCAGCTCTCTGACTGTCTTCTGTCATGACAGGCCTGTGAGGATCAGCTCGCTGACTGTCTTCTGTCATGACATGACTGGCCTGTGAGGATCAGCTCGCTGACTGTCTTCTGTCACGACTGGCCTGTGAGGATCAGCTCTCTGACTGTCTTCTGTCATGACAGGCCTGTGAGGATCAGCTCTCTGACTGTCTTCTGTCACGACTGGCCTGTGAGGATCAGCACACTGACTGTCTTCTGTCACGACTGGCCTGTGAGGATCAGCTCGCTGACTGTCTTCTGTCATGACATGACTGGCCTGTGAGGATCAGCTCGCTGACTGTCTTCTGTCACGACTGGCCTGTGAGGATCTGCTCGCTGACTGTCTTCTGTCATTACATGACTGGCCTGTGAGGACCAGCTCGCTGACTGTCTTCTGTCACGACTGGCCTGTGAGGATCAGCTCGCTGACTGTCTTCTGTCATGACATGACTGGCCTGTGAGGATCAGCTCGCTGACTGTCTTCTGTCACGACAGGCCTGTGAGGATCAGCTCGCTGACTGTCTTCTGTCACGACTGGCCTGTGAGGATCAGCTCTCTGACTGTCTTCTGTCACGACTGGCCTGTGAGGATCAGCTGACTGACTGTCTTCTGTCACGACTGGCCTGTGAGGATCTGCTCGCTGACTGTCTTCTGTCATGACATGACTGGCCTGTGAGGACCAGCTCGCTGACTGTCTTCTGTCACGACTGGCCTGTGAGGATCAGCTCGCTGACTGTCTTCTGTCATGACATGACTGGCCTGTGAGGATCAGCTCGCTGACTGTCTTCTGTCACGACAGGCCTGTGAGGATCAGCATGCTGACTGTCTTCTGTCACGACTGGCCTGTGAGGATCAGCTCGCTGACTGTCTTCTGTCACGACTGGCCTGTGAGGATCAGCTCTCTGACTGTCTTCTGTCACGACTGGCCTGTGAGGATCAGCTCTCTGACTGTCTTCTGTCACGACAGGCCTGTGAGGATCAGCACACTGACTGTCTTCTGTCACGACTGGCCTGTGAGGATCAGCTCGCTGACTGTCTTCTGTCACGACTGGCCTGTGAGGATCAGCTCTCTGACTGTCTTCTGTCACGACAGGCCTGTGAGGATCAGCTCTCTGACTGTCTTCTGTCATGACAGGCCTGTGAGGATCAGCTCTCTGACTGTCTTCTGTCATGACAGGCCTGTGAGGATCAGCTGACTGACTGTCTTCTGTCATGACTGGCCTGTGAGGATCTGCTCACTGACTGTCTTCTGTCATGACATGACTGGCCTGTGAGGATCAGCTCGCTGACTGTCTTCTGTCACGACTGGCCTGTGAGGATCAGCACACTGACTGTCTTCTGTCACGACTGGCCTGTGAGGATCAGCTCGCTGACTGTCTTCTGTCACGACTGGCCTGTGAGGATCAGCTCTCTGACTGTCTTCTGTCACGACTGGCCTGTGAGGATCAGCTCGCTGACTGTCTTCTGTCACGACTGGCCTGTGAGGATCAGCTCTCTGACTGTCTTCTGTCACGACTGGCCTGTGAGGATCAGCACACTGACTGTCTTCTGTCACGACTGGCCTGTGAGGATCTGCTCGCTGACTGTCTTCTGTCACGACAGGCCTGTGAGGATCAGCACACTGACTGTCTTCTGTCATGACAGGTGATGGTCGCTGATAATGGGCCTCTGTACGCCTACGTACATTTTCCATTAAAATAGTTTCCAGCTACAATAGTCATTTACAACATTAACAATGTCTACACTGTATTTCTGATAAATTTGATGTTTGTTTTAATGGATCAAAAAAAAAAGTACTTTTCTTTAAATAAACAAGGACATTTCTAAGTTACTCCAAACGGTGATGTTTACAGTCTACTGTCTGAGACATTACACAGCGAATC
>NW_021823237.1:123883-153883 GCF_901001165.1 Salmo trutta
TATTGAAATGGATCGTCCTTTAGTTGGCCTGTAGCTCTATTGAACTGTCGTTTAGTTGGCCTGTAGCTCTATTGAACTGTCCTTTAGTTGGCCTGTAGCTCTATTGAACTGTCCTGTAGTTAGCCTGTAGCTCTATTGAAATGGATCGTCCTTTAGTTGGCCTGTAGCTCTATTGAACTGTCCTTTAGTTGGCCTGTAGCTCTATTGAACTGTCCTTTAGTTGGCCTGTAGCTCTAGTGAACTGTCCTTTAGTTGGCCTGTAGCTCTATTGAACTGTCCTTTAGTTGGTCTGTAGCTCTATTGAAATGGATCGTCCTTTAGTTGGCCTGTAGCTCTATTGAAATGGATCGTCCTGTAGTTGGCCTGTAGCTCTATTGAAATGGATCGTCCTTTAGTTGGCCTGTAGCTCTATTGAACTGTCCTTTAGTTGGCCTGTAGCTCTATTGAAATGGATCGTCCTGTAGTTGGCCTGTAGCTCTATTGAACTTTATCGTCCTGTAGTTGGCCTGTAGCTCTATTGAAATGGATCGCCCTGTAGTTGGCCTGTAGCTCTATTGAACTGGATCGTCCTTTAGTTTGCCTGTAGCTCCATTGAAATGGATCGTCCTGTAGTTGGCCTGTAGCTCTACTGAAATGGATCGTCCTGTAGTTGTCTTGTAGCTCTATTGAAATGGATCGTCCTTTAGTTGGCCTGTAACTCTACTGAAATGGATCGTCCTTTAGTTGGCCTGTAGCTCTATTGAACTGTCCTTTAGTTGGCCTGTAGCTCTATTGAACTGTCCTTAGTTGGCCTGTAGCTCTATTGAACTGTCCTTTAGTTAGCCTGTAGCTCTATTGAACTGTCCTTTAGTTGGCCTGTAGCTCTATTGAACTGTCCTTTAGTTAGCCTGTAGCTCTATTGAAATGGATCGTCCTTTAGTTGGCCTGTAGCTCTATTGAACTGTCCTTTAGTTGACCTGTAGCTCTATTGAACTGTCCTGTAGTTGGCCTGTAGCTCTATTGAAATGGATCGTCCTGTAGTTAGTCTGTAGCTCTATTGAACTGTCCTTTAGTTAGCCTGTAGCTCTATTGAACTGTCCTTTAGTTGGCCTGTAGCTCTATTGAACTGTCCTTTAGTTGGCCTGTAGCTCTATTGAACTGCCCTTTAGTTGGCCTGTAGCTCTATTGAACTGTCCTTTAGTTAGCCTGTAGCTCTATTGAACTGTCCTGTAGTTAGCCTGTAGCTCTATTGAACTGTCCTTTAGTTGGCCTGTAGCTCTATTGAACTGTCCTTTAGTTGGCCTGTAGCTCTATTGAACTGTCCTTTAGTTAGCCTGTAGCTCTATTGAACTGTCCTTTAGTTGGCCTGTAGCTCTATTGAAATGGATCGTCCTTTAGTTGGCCTGTAGCTCTATTGAAATGGATCGTCCTTTAGTTGGCCTGTAGCTCTATTGAACTGTCCTTTAGTTGGCCTGTAGCTCTTTTGAACTGTCCTTTAGTTGGCCTGTATATCTATTGAACTGTCCTGTAGTTGGCCTGTAGCTCTATTGAAGTGGATCGTCCTTTAGTTGGCCTGTAGCTCTATTGAAATGGATCGTCCTTTAGTTGGCCTGTAGCTCTATTGAACTGTCCTTTAGTTGGCCTGTAGCTCTTTTGAACTGTCCTTTAGTTGGCCTGTATATCTATTGAACTGTCCTGTAGTTGGCCTGTAGCTCTATTGAAGTGGATCGTCCTTTAGTTGGCCTGTAGCTCTATTGAACTGTCCTGTAGTTTACCTGTAGCTCTTATTGAAATGGATTGTCTGTTCCACACAAGATGCTGATTATCCAGAATTATTTTTCTTAATAATTTCAACTCAGATGTTGAGCAGAGAAAGTTCCCTCTTGGTGGACTTTTGAATTAGCCATAATAATAATACTACTACTAATAATAATAATAATAATAATAATAATAATAATAATTCATGAGAAGAATATATGAATGTCATGTTGAATGTGTTTTTATATTAATACATTCCCCTGCTGAATGAGATGGTGCCTCTACCAATCCCAAAAGAGATTAGTCTTCAGGGAACCATCCATGCCCATAACCAATCATAGCCTATCTAACAAGAATTGCATCTTTTAGTCAGATTTGTGCAAAATTCACAGTCAATTACATTTAGTCTTGTGGCAACAAGACCCAGGCAAAATTAGGGATTGCCGTGCAGACCTATACGGAACAAATATAAACAACATGTAACATTTTCAAAGATTTGACTGAGTTACAGTTCATTGAAGGAAATCAGTCAATTTAAATAAATAAATTAGGTCCTAATCTATGGATTTTCACATGACTTGGAATACAGATATGCATCTGTTGATCACAGATACCTTTTTTAGAAAAAGGAGTCAGTATCTGGTCTGACAACCATCTGCCTCATGCAGCGTAACACATCTCCTTCCCATAGAGTTGATCAGGCTGTTGATTGGTGGCCTGTTTGGATGTTGTCCCCACCTCCTCTTCGACGGCTGTGAGAAGTTGCTGGATATTGGGCAGGAACTGGAACACGCTGTCGTACACGTCGATTCCAGAGCATCCCAAACATGCTCAATGGGGTGTGACATGTCTGGTGAGTACGCAGGCCGTGGAAGAACTGGGACATTTTTTCAGCTTCCTGGAATTGCGTACAGATCCTTGCGACTTGGGGGGCTGTGCATTATCACGCTGAAACATGGAGGTGATGGTGGCAGATGAATGGCACGACAACGGGCCTCAGGATCTCGTCACGAGATCTCGTGACATCAGCAAACCGCTTGCCCCACACAATGACATAAGTCTGCCATCTGCCCGGTACAGTCGAAACCCGGGATTAATCTGTGAAGAGCAGACTTATCCAGTCAAGACCCTGGTGAGGATGACGAGCAGATGAGCTTCCCCGAGACGGTTGTGCAAAAACCCAACAGTTTTATCAGCTGTCCGGGTGGCTGGTCTCAGGTAATCTCGCAGGTGAAGAAGCCGGATGTGGAGGTCCTGGGCTGGCAAATTCTCTAAAATGACATTGGAGGCGGCTTATGGTAGAGAAATTAACATTTGATTCTCTGGCAACATTTCTGCAGTCGGCATGTCAATTTGCACGCTTCCCTCAAAACTTGAGAACATCTGTGGCCATTGTGTTGTGTGATAAAACTGAACATTTTAGTGGCTTTTTATTGTCCCCAGGACAAGGTGCACCTGTGTAATGATCACGCTGTTTAATCAACTTCTTGATATGTCACATCTGTCAGGTGGATGGATTATCTTGGCAAAGGAGAAATACTCACTAACAGCGACGTAAACAAATTTGTGCCCAAAAAATTTGAGAGAAATAAAGCATTATTTTTTTTTTTGCGTATGGAAATTTCTGGAGATCTTTTATTTCAGTTCCTGAAACATGAGAGCAACACTTTACATGTTGTGTTTTCTATGTTGGTTCAGTATATAATGCATGATAATACCTCCTCCTTCCTCTATTCTCTTCTGAGGAGTAAAAGGAGATCCGGCCAGCAGCGGAGGCAGGGTCATAGGGGTATGTTATTCTAAAAACCGAGTACTCCGGCAGAAAAAAATAGTCCCTTCGGAATGTGAATCTTTCACACTCAAACAATTGTTATATTAGACCAGGTTTTCTGTCTTCGACCGGCTAACAAGTATCTTGACCCTATCGGTTGCGTGATTTTTTAAATTTATTCCCCCCCCCCCCCCCAGCCACCGTAGTGATTTTGAATGTGTTGTAAATCCAGCTGGACGAGAGGGGGCTGCAATGTAATCAAGTCCAACAATAGACAGCAGAGAAAGAGACGGGAGGGTTTGGAGAAGGTAAAGGGGGAGGGTTGGCATGTTGCTCTCAGGCAGGAGAATGAATCGCAGCGCCACCGAGCCTGAAACAGACCTAGTAGAAATGGAGCTGAGAATAATCACAGTTACATTGTAGCCCCAACAAACAACAACAAACAACAAAACAACAAGCCCCAAATATATTGTTACAATCTAACAGTTCCGTCGGAGGAATTAGGACACAGCAATGCGAAGCCTGCGCTGAACAGGAGCGGCCGGGGTGAGAACAAGGCAGAAAGATGGGCGCCGTGCTACGGACTGTGTTGTTCTCTAGTTTTTGTTTGCTAATACGAGGTGAGTTTTGATCTTTTTTTGCTTGTTTTATTTTAATTTTATTTTTCCATCCGTGGAAAGTTGGAGGAGGAGGAGAGGGGGGGATATGGTTTCCAGAGGTGGGGATCCTAGTGTCTAGATTTGGGGCTCTTTTCTTTGCAATGGCCTCGTTTGCTCATTAGTGGGGCCCAGTGAAGGGGATGTGATTTGTTCATCATCAGGAGTAGTTAGCTAACGTTAGCAGGATGGCTAACTACAACAGTGTTTTCCATAGCGCCTTGCTACCTGTATCTACTGTAACTAGCTAACGTTAGCAGGATGGCTAACTACAACAGTGTTTTCCCATAGCGCCTTGCTACCTGTATCTACTGTAACTAGCTAACGTTAGCAGGATGGCTAACTACAACAGTGTTTTCCCATAGCGCCTTGCTACCTGTATCTACTGTAACTAGCTAACGTTAGCAGGATGGCTAACTACAACAGTGTTTTCCCATAGCGCCTTGCTACCTGTATCTACTGTAACTAGCTAACGTTAGCAGGATGGCTAACTACAACAGTGTTTTCCCATAGCGCCTTGCTACCTGTATCTACTGTAACTAGCTAACGTTAGCAGGATGGCTAACTACAACAGTGTTTTCCATAGCGCCTTGCTACCTGTATCTACTGTAACTAGCTAACGTTAGCAGGATGGCTAACTACAACAGTGTTTTCCCATAGCGCCTTGCTACCTGTATCTACTGTAACTAGCTAACGTTAGCAGGATGGCTAACTACAACAGTGTTTTCCATAGCGCCTTGCTACCTGTATCTACTGTAACTAGCTAACGTTAGCAGGATGGCTAACTACAACAGTGTTTTCCCATAGCGCCTTGCTACCTGTATCTACTGTAACTAGCTAACGTTAGCAGGATGGCTAACTACAACAGTGTTTTCCATAGCGCCTTGCTACCTGTATCTACTGTAACTAGCTAACGTTAGCAGGATGGCTAACTACAACAGTGTTTTCCCATAGCGCCTTGCTACCTGTATCTACTGTAACTAGCTAACGTTAGCAGGATGGCTAACTACAACAGTGTTTTCCATAGCGCCTTGCTACCTGTATCTACTGTAACTAGCTAACGTTAGCAGGATGGCTAACTACAACAGTGTTTTCCCATAGCGCCTTGCTACCTGTATCTACTGTAACTAGCTAACGTTAGCAGGATGGCTAACTACAACAGTGTTTTCCCATAGCGCCTTGCTACCTGTATCTACTGTAACTAGCTAACGTTAGCAGGATGGCTAACTACAACAGTGTTTTCCATAGCGCCTTGCTACCTGTATCTACTGTAACTAGCTAACGTTAGCAGGATGGCTAACTACAACAGTGTTTTCCCATAGCGCCTTGCTACCTGTATCTACTGTAACTAGCTAACGTTAGCAGGATGGCTAACTACAACAGTGTTTCCCATAGCGCCTTGCTACCTGTAGCTAACTAGTTGGCTATCCGATGATTGTTAACTAACTAGTCATTTTTAATTTCCACTGTTTTGTTGGTTTGTAACATTTTGAGTTAAGTGATTTTTTTACTAGTTTGTATTTCACACCTGTTTACGCTACAGGCAGATGTTTTCTGCAATTACTGTTGTGATTTAGCTAACTATCTTTAGCCAACCAGAGAGAGACTCTGATACCAAGCTAAGTCTGCTAGCTACACTGGCTAACAGTAATGTTGACTGTATATGTTACATTTTAAACGTTTTTAAAAGGTGCCTCCACAGATAAGACACATTTGTTGCATACGTTCATTTTGGAAAGAGTAACTAACTTATTGCAAGTCAATTCTAATAAAAGTATCTAACTAGTTACAATATAGAGCTGGATAGTGCATGATCCACGTTAGAACAGAGGATGTTCATTGGCGTGGCTTTCATTAACTTTTTGGACAACAGACTACAAAGTCTTGTTGCAAGTCACTAGGCTAATGTGGATTGTAGTTCTCTAACCACCTATAGACCTTGACGTATTGGTATATCTGTGTTTAATATTAGTTTTCCGCTGCATGGTGACCGTGTAAACATCTGTTCAAATAATCATGGACAATCTGGACTACATCTCATTCGCACACAAACCTAATTCAATCTGGACTACATCTCATTCTCACACAAACCTAATAAAATCTGGACTACATCTCATTCTCACACAAACCTAATTCAATCTGGACTACATCACACAAACCTAATTCAATCTGGACTACATCTCATTCTCACATAAACCTAATAAAATCTGGACTACATCTCATTCTCACACAAACCTAATTCAATCTGGACTACATCACACAGACCTCATTCATGGTTCTCTTTCTAGTAGGGAAGGCACGTTGAGGTCACTGTGTTGAGCTGTGGAGGGGAAGTCTCTCTCCCAGGAGTCATACCCATCATGTCTTTGCCAAGGCGTTGCCCAGTTTTTGATATGAAAGGTTTAAATTCACCTACGAGATGGCAAAGTAGACGACAGTTTATTCAAGCCTTTGGTAGAATCAGAGGGGATCCGGAGTGAAGACGATATAGTCCTTTATTTAACCAGGTTAGGCTAGTTGAGAACAAGTCCTTTATTTAACCAGGTAGGCTAGTAGAGAACAAGTCCTTTATTTAACCAGGTAGGCAAGTTGAGAACAAGTTCTCATTTACAATTGCGACCTGGCCAAGATAAAGCAAAGCAGTTCGACAACATACAACAACACAGAGTTACACATGGAGTAAACAACATACTAATTAATAATTAATAATAATACAGTAGAAAAAAATAAGACTATATACAATGTGAGCAAATGATGTGAGATAATGGAGGTAAAGGCAAAAAAATGCCATGGTGGCAAAGTAAATAAAGTACAGCAAGAAAAACACTGGAATGGTAGATTTGTAGTTTGAAGAAAGTTCAAAGTTCAAATCTAAATAATATGGTGCAAAGGAGCAAAAAAAATTAAATAAATAAATACAGTAGGGGAAGAGGTAGTAGTTTGGGCTAAATTATAGATGGGCTATGTACAGGTGCAGTGATCTGTGAGCTGCTCTGACAGCTGGTGCTTAAAGCTAGTGAGGGAGATAAGTTTTTCCAGTTTCAGAGATTTTTGTAGTTCGTTCCAGTCATTGGCAGCAGAGAACTGGAAGGAGAGACGACCAAAGGAGGAGTTGGCTTTAGGGGTGACCAGAGAGATATACCTGCTGGAGCGCGTGCTACAGGTGGGTGCTGCTATGGTGACCAGTGAGCGGAGATAAGGGGGGACTTTACCTAGCAGGTAATATACTATACTATACTATACTATACTAATATACTATATACTATGGGATGTGAATGTTTTCAGTCTAGTCTGGGTGGTATTGAATTCAGTGGTTCCCAAATGGATCCCTATACCCTATAATAGTCCACTACCTTGGACCAGGGCCCATAGGCTGGAATCCCAAATCACACACTATTCCCTATGTGAATTTGATAGTGGTAGTCACGTCTGAGTAGTATTGAGCAGTAATACTGTCCTACAGTAGGCTAGACCCTCTCGCTCGCCATCTGGCAGCCATATTGGATGACGTGGAGGTAAAGGAAAAGCAGACTGAAAGTGGTTCAACTTTTCATTCAACTGTTCTCAGAAATCACTGGTGTGTTTTTGGATCAGAAATCACTGGTGTGTTTTTGGATCAGAAATCACTGGTGTTTTTTTGGATCAGAAATCACTGGTCTCAAGACAACATGTAGGAGGATAACTGAAGTTTGGACCTTTTTTTTGTTCAGAGACGTTTCAGTCGGTGAAGAACAAGCTGCCTAAAGCAAGTTGTTCATTATGTTTGTAGTGTTCTGGTTAGAGGTCACTACAGAGAGGAATAGATCCAGCTCTCAACCAAATGAAGGTAACATTTCTCCTCAGTTGGTTGATGTTGAAACAGACAGCGGTTGTTGCATCCGACTTGGTTATTTGGCCCCCCCCCCCTCCCCACCCCCCCCCGGCCGACTTGGTTATCTGCCCCCCCCCCCCCCCCCCCCGGCCGACTTGGTTATCTGGCCCCCCCCGGCCGACTTGGTTATCTGGCCCCCCCTGGCCGACTTGGTTATCTGGCTATAGTGGGGTGTTTGTAGTACTGTAGGGGGTTGTAGTACTGTAGGGGGGTTGTAGTACTGTAGGGGGTTGTAGTACTGTAGGGGGTTGTAGTACTGTAGGGGGGTTGTAGTACTGTGTAGTATTTCTGTCTGTCCCTATCCCGCCCCCACCAGGTGTACCCCTCCTGTATTTCTGTGTGACCCTATCCCCGCCCCCACCAGGTGTACCCATGTCCCTATCCCCGCCCCACCAGTGTACCCCTCCTGTATTTCTGTCTGACCCTATCCCCGCTCACCAGGTGTACCCCTTCACTCCTGTATTTCTGTCTGTCCCTATCCCACGCCCCCACCAGGTGTACCCCTCCTGTATTTCTGTCTGATCCTATGCCGCCCCACCAGCTGTACCCCTCCTGTATTTCTGTCTGTCCCTATCCCCGCTCACCAGGTGTACCCCTCCCTCCTGTATTTCTGTCTGTCCCTATCCCCGCCCCCACCAGGTGTACCCCTCCTGTATTTCTGTCTGATCCTATCCCCGCCCCACCAGCTGTACCCCTCCTGTATTTCTGTCTGTCCCTATCCCCGCCCCCACCAGGTGTACCCCTCCTGTATTTCTGTCTGACCTATCCCCCGCCCCCACCAGGTGTACCCCTCCTGTCCCTATCCCCGCCCCCACCAGGTGTACCCCTCCTGTATTTGTCTGACCCTATCCCCGCCCCCACCAGGTGTACCCCTCCTGTATTTCTGTCTGACCCTATCCCCGCCCCCACCAGGTGTACCCCTCCTGTCCCTATCCCCGCCCCCACCAGGTGTACCCCTCCTGTATTTCTGTCTGACCCTATCCCCGCCCCCAACAGGTGTACCCCTCCTGTATTTCTGTCTGACCCTATTCCGCCCCCACCAGGTGTACCCTCCTGTTTCTGTCTGAACCTATTCCACCACCACCAGGTGTACCCCTCCTGTATTTCTGTCTGACCCTATCCCGCCACCACCAGTGTACCCCTGTCCCTATCCCGCCCCCACCAGGTGTACCCCTCCTGTTCTGTCTGACCCTATCCCCGCCCCCACCAGGTGTACCCCTCCTGTATTTCTGTCTGACCCTATCCCGCCCTCACCAGGTGTACCCCTCCTGTATTTCTGTCTGACCCTATTCCCGCCCCCACCAGGTGTACCCCTCCTGTATTTCTGTGTGACCCTATCCCCCCCCACCAGGTGTAACCCTCCTGTATTTCTGTCTGACCCTATCCCCGCCCCCACCAGGTGTACCCCTCCTGTCCCTATCCCCGCCCCCACCAGGTGTACCCCTCCTGTATTTCTGTCTGTCCCTATCCCCGCCCCCACCAGGTGTACCCCTCCTGTATTTCTGTCTGACCCTATCCCCGCCCCCACCAGGTGTACCCCTCCTGTATTTCTGTCTGACCCTATCCCGCCCCACCAGGTGTACCCCTCCTGTCCCTATCCCCGCCCCCCACCAGGTGTACCCCTCCTGTATTTCTGTCTGACCCTATCCCCGCCCCCACCAGGTGTACCCCTCCTGTCCCTATCCCCGCCCCCACCAGGTGTACCCCTCCTGTATTTCTGTCTGACCCTATCCCCGCCCCCAACAGGTGTACCCCTCCTGTATTTCTGTCTGACCCTATTCCGCCCCCCACCAGGTGTACCCCTCCTGTATTTCTGTCTGAACCTATTCCATCCCCCCACCAGGTGTACCCCTCCTGTATTTCTGTCTGACCCTATCCCCGCCACCACCAGGTGTACCCCTCCTGTCCCTATCCCCGCCCCCACCGGTGTTCCCCTCCTGTATTTCTGTTCTGACCCTATCCCCGCCCCCACCAGGTGTACCCCTCCTGTATTTCTGTCATGACCCTATCCCCGCCCCCCCCTCACCAGGTGGTACCCCTCCTGTATTTCTGTCTGACCCTATTCCCGCCCCCACCAGGTGTACCCCTCCTGTATTTCTGTGTGACCCTATCCCGCCCCCCCCAGGTGTAACCCTCCTGTATTTCTGTCTGACCCTATCCCCGCCCCCACCAGGTGTACCCCTCCTGTCCCTATCCCCGCCCCCACCAGGTGTACCCCTCCTGTCCCTATCCCCGCCCCCACCAGGTGTACCCCTCCTGTATTTCTGTCTGACCCTATCCCCGCCCCCACCAGGTGTACCCCTCCTGTCCCTATCCCCGCCCCCCACCAGGTGTACCCCTCCTGTATTTCTGTCTGACCCTATCCCCGCCCCCAACAGGTTGTACCCCTCCTGTATTTCTGTCTGACCCTATTCCGCCCCACCAGGTGTACCCTCCTGTATTTCTGTCTGAACCTATTCCACCCCCACCAGGTGTACCCCTCCTGTATTTCTGTCTGACCCTATCCCCGCCCCCACAGGTGTACCCCTCCTGTCCTATCCCCCCCACCAGGTGTACCCCTCCTGTATTTCTGTCTGACCCTATCCCGCCCCCACCAGGTGTACCCTCCTGTATTTCTGTCTGACCCTATCCCCGCCCCACCAGGTGTACCCTCCTGTATTTCTGTCTGACCCTATTCCCGCCCCACCAGGTGTACCCTCCTGTATTTCTGTGTGACCCTATCCCGCCCCACCAGGTGTAACCCTCCTGTATTCTGTCTGACCTATCCCCGCCCCCAGGTGTACCCTCCTGTCCCTATCCCGCCCCCACAGGTGTACCCCTCCTGTATTTCTGTCTGTCCCTATCCCCGCCCCCACCAGGTGTACCCCTCCTGTATTCTGTCTGACCCTACCGCCCACCAGGTGTACCCCTCCTGTATTTCTGTCTGACCCTATCCCGCCCCACCAGGTGTACCCCTCCTGTCCCTATCCCGCCCCCACCAGGTGTACCCCTCCTGTATTTCTGTCTGACCCTATCCCCGCCCCCACCAGGTGTACCCCTCCTGTCCCTATCCCCGCCCCCACCAGGTGTACCCCTCCTGTATTTCTGTCTGACCCTATCCCCGCCCCCAACAGGTGTACCCCTCCTGTATTTCTGTCTGACCCTATTCCGCCCCCACCAGGTGTACCCCTCCTGTATTTCTGTCTGAACCTATTCCACCCCCACCAGGTGTACCCCTCCTGTATTTCTGTCTGACCCTATCCCCGCCACCACCAGGTGTACCCCTCCTGTCCCTATCCCCGCCCCCCACCAGGTGTACCCCTCCTGTATTTCTGTCTGACCCTATCCCCGCCCCCACCAGGTGTACCCCTCCTGTATTTCTGTCTGACCCTATCCCCGCCCTCACCAGGTGTACCCCTCCTGTATTTCTGTCTGACCCTATTCCGCCCCCACCAGGTGTACCCCTCCTGTATTTCTGTGTGACCCTATCCCGCCCCACCAGGTGTAACCCTCCTGTATTTCTGTCTGACCCTATCCCCGCCCCCACCAGGTGTACCCCTCCTGTCCCTATCCCCGCCCCCACCAGGTGTACCCCTCCTGTATTTCTGTCTGTCCCTATCCCGCCCCCACCAGGTGTACCCCTCCTGTATTTCTGTCTGCCCCTATCCCCGCCCCCACCAGGTGTACCCCTCCTGTATTTCTGTCTGACCCTATCCCGCCCCACCAGGTGTACCCCTCCTGTCCCTATCCCCGCCCCCACCAGGTGTACCCCTCCTGTATTTCTGTCTGACCCTATCCCCGCCCCCACCAGGTGTACCCCTCCTGTCCCTATCCCCGCCCCCACCAGGTGTACCCCTCCTGTATTTCTGTCTGAACCTATTCCACCCCCACCAGGTGTACCCCTCCTGTATTTCTGTCTGACCCTATCCCCGCCACCACCAGGTGTACCCCTCCTGTCCCTATCCCCGCCCCCACCAGGTGTACCCCTCCTGTAATTTCTGTCTGACCCTATCCCCGCCCCACCAGGTGTACCCCTCCTGTATTTCTGTCTGACCCTATCCCCCCGCCTCACCAGGTGTACCCCTCCTGTATTTCTGTCTGACCCTATTCCCGCCCCCCACCAGGTGTACCACTCCTGTATTTCTGGTGACCCTATCCCCGCCCCACCAGGTGTAACCCTCCTGTATTTCTGTCTGACCCTATCCCCGCCCCCACCAGGTGACCCCTCCTGTCCCTATCCCCGCCCCCCACCAGGTGTACCCCTCCTGTATTTCTGTCTGTCCCTATCCCCGCCCCCACCAGGTGTACCCCTCCTGTTATTCTGTCTGACCCTATCCCCGCCCCCACCAGGGGTACCCCTCCTGTATTCTGTCTGACCCTAGCCCGCCCCACCAGGTGTACCCCTCCTGTCCCTATCCCCGCCCCCACCAGGTGTACCCCTCCTGTATTTCTGTCTGACCCTATCCCCGCCCCCCACCAGGTGTACCCCTCCTGTATTTCTGTCTGTCCCTATCCCCGCCCCACCAGGTGTACCCCTCCTGTATTTCTGTCTGACCCTATCCCCGCCCCCACCAGGTGTACCCCTCCTGTCCCTATCCCCGCCCCCCACCAGGTGTACCCCTCCTGTCCCTATCCCCCGCCCCCACCAGGTGTACCCCTCCTGTATTTCTGTCCTGTCCCTATCCCCCCCCCCACCCAGGTGTAACCCCTCCTGTATTTCTGTCTGTCCCTATCCCGCCCCACCAGGTGTACCCCTCCTGTCCCTATCCCCGCCCCCACCAGGTGTACCCCTCCTGTATTTCTGTCTGTCCCTATCCATCCCCCGCCCCACCAGATGTACCCCTCCTGTATTTCTGTCTGTCCTATCCCGCCCCACCAGGTGTACCCCTCCTGTCCCTATCCCCGCCCCCACCAGGTGTACCCCTCCTGTCCCTATCCCCGCCCCCACCAGGTGTACCCCTCCTGTATTTCTGTCTGTCCCTATCCCCGCCCCACCAGGTGTACCCCTCCTGTATTTCTGTCTGTCCCTATCCCCACCCCACCAGGTGTACCCCTCCTGTCCCTATCCCCGCCCCCACCAGGTGTACCCCTCCTGTATTTCTGTCTGTCCCTATCCCCGCCCCACCAGGTGTACCCCTCCTGTATTTCTGTCTGACCCTATCCCCGCCCCCACCAGGTGTACCCCTCCTGCTCTATGCCAACCGACGGGACCTGCGGCTGGTGGATGCGGCTCACGGCAGGGCCAACGCCACGGTGGTGGTCGGCGGTCTGGAGGACGCCGCCGCCGTGGATTACGTATACGCTCAGGGATTGGTCTACTGGAGTGACGTCAGCGAGGAGGCCATCAAACGCACCACCTTCAACCAATCGGGGTCCGGCGCGGCGGCGGTGGCGGCGGCAGCCCAGACGGTGGTCGTATCTGGGTTGGCGTCCCCGGACGGCCTGGCCTGCGACTGGTTAGGCAGGAAGCTGTACTGGACGGACTCCGAGACCAATCGGATCGAGGTGGCTGAGTTGGACGGATCGTTACGGAGAGTTCTCTTCTGGCAGGACCTGGACCAGCCCCGAGCCATCTCTCTGGACCCGGGTAGAGGGTGAGTACCAGACAACCTGTAGTAAAGTAGAGCTCAGTAGAACTACCTGGACCAGCCCCGAGCCATCTCTCTGGACCCGGGTAGAGGGTGAGTACCAGACAACCTGTAGCAAAGTAGAGCTCGGTAGAACTACCTGGACCAGCCCCGAGCCATCTCTCTGGACCCGGGTAGAGGGTGAGTACCAGACAACCTGTAGTAAAGTAGAGCTCGGTAGAACTACCTGGACCAGCCCCGAGCCATCTCTCTGGACCCGGGTAGAGGGTGAGTACCAGACAACCTGTAGTAAAGTAGAGCTCAGTAGAACTACCTGGACCAGCCCCGAGCCATCTCTCTGGACCCGGGTAGAGGGTGAGGAGGACACTAGAACGTTAGGGGACACTAGAACGTTAGGGAACAGGAGGACACTAGAACGTTAGGGGACAGTACAGTACAGGCTGGAGGACACTAGAACGTTAGGGAACAGTACAGGCTGGAGGACACTAGAACGTTAGGGGACACTAGAACGTTAGTGGACAGTACAGGCTGGAGGACACTAGAACGTTAGGGGACACTAGAACGTTAGGGAACAGTACAGGCTGAAGGACACTAGAACGTTAGGGAACACTAGAACGTTAGGGAACACTAGAACGTTAGGGGACACTAGAACGTTAGGGGACACTAGAACGTTAGGGGACACTAGAACGTTAGGGAACACTAGAACGTTAGGGGACACTAGACCGTTAGGGGACACTAGAACGTTAGGGGACAGTACAGGCTGGAGGACACTAGAACGTTAGGGGACACTAGAACGTTAGGGGACACTAGAACGTTAGGGGACACTAGAACGTTAGGGAACACTAGAACTTTAGGGAACACTAGAACGTTAGGGGACAGTACAGGCTGGGGGACACTAGAACGTTAGGGGACACTAGAACGTTAGGGAACAGTACAGGCTGGAGGACACTAGAACGTTAGGGGACAGTACAGGCTGGGGGACACTAGAACGTTAGGGGACAGTACAGGCTGGGGGACACTAGAACGTTAGGGGACAGTACAGGCTGGGGGACACTAGAACGTTAGGGGACAGTACAGGCTGGAGGACACTAGAACGTTAGGGAACAGTACAGGCTGGGGACACTAGAACGTTAGGGGACACTAGAACGTTAGGGAACAGTACAGGCTGGAGGACACTAGAATGTTAGGGGACACTAGAATGTTAGGGGACACTAGAACGTTAGGGAACACTAGAACGTTAGGGGACACTAGAACGTTAGGGGACACTAGAACGTTAGGGGACAGTACAGGCTGGGGGACACTAGAACGTTAGGGGACACTAGAACGTTAGGGGACACTAGAACGTTAGGGGACACTAGAACGTTAGGGGACAGTACAGGCTGGGGGACACTAGAACGTTAGGGGACACTAGAACGTTAGGGGACAGTACAGGCTGGAGGACACTAGAACGTTAGGGGACACTAGAACGTTAGGGAACAGTACAGGCTGGAGGACACTAGAATGTTAGGGAACAGTACAGGACAGGCTGGGGACACTAGAACGTTAGGGGACAGTACAGGCTGGAGGACACTAGAACGTTAGGGGACACTAGAACGTTAGGGGACAGTACAGGCTGGAGGACACTAGAACGTTAGGGAACAGTAGAACGTTAGGGGACAGTACAGGCTTGGGGGACACTAGAACTTAGGGGACACTAGACGTTACGGGGGACAGTACCGGCTGGAGGACACCTAGAACGTTAGGGGACACTTAGAACGTTAGGGGACACTAGAACGTTAGGGGGACACTAGAACGTTAGGGAACACTAGAACGTTAGGGAACAGTACAGGCTGGAGGACACTAGAACGTTAGGGAACAGTACAGGCTGGAGGACACTAGAACGTTAGGGGACAGTAGAACGTTAGGGGACACTAGAACGTTAGGGGACAGTACAGGCTGGAGGACACTAGAACGTTAGGGGACAAGGTAAGTAGGGACACTAGAACGTTAGGGGACACAGAACGTTAGGGACACTAAACGTAGGGGACAGTACAGGCTGGAGGACACTAGAACGTTTAGGGGACACTAGAACGTTAGGGGACACTAGAACGTTAGGGGACACTAGAACGTTAGGGGACACTAGAACGTTAGGGGACAGTACAGGCTGGAGGACACTAGAACGTTAGGGGACACTAGAACGTTAGGGGACACTAGAACGTTAGGGGACACTAGAACGTTAGGGAACAGTGCAGGCTGGAGGTACAGAGACGTGTGTGAAAGTGTGTCTCTGTCTGCAGGATTTTGTTTAACAAGGTGGTGCTGTGAAGGGTGCAGTGTCCCCCTTTGGACACCAGCTACATCAAATCAAATGTATTTATATAGCCCTTCTTACATCAGCTGATATCTCAAAGTGCTGTACAGAAACCCAGCCTAAAACCCCAAACAGCAAGCAATGCAGGTGTAGAAACACGGTGGCTAGGAAAAACTCCCTAGGAAAAACTCCCTAGAAAGGCCAAAAACCTAGGAAGAAACCTAGAGAGGAACCAGGCTATGAGAGGTGGCCAGTCCTCTTCTGGCTGTGCCGGGTGGAGATTATAACAGAACATGGCCAAGATGTTAAGATGTTCATAAATGACCAGCAGGGTTAAATAATAATAATCACAGTGGTTGTCGAGGGTTCAACAAGCACGTCCGGTGAACAGGTCAGGGTTCCGTAGCCGCAGGCAGAACAGTTGAAACTGGAGATGTGTTAATGGTGAGGACTGATACAGCAGAACCACCTGTAATATGTCGCTTAGATTTACTGTCTTCTGAACAGTTTAACTCTGTTCTGGTCAGTGGACACGTTTTGTTTACACGGTTTGTTTACATTTCACCGGTCTGTGCTCTGTGGTGAGTGGATGAACTAGGTTTGTCTCTTTCCGTCGTTCGGCGAGCCAGCTGGGACAGACACCGTCTCTGTCACATACATTTAGGTGGGTCACACGGTTTCCATTTTGAATCGGCTGCTTGTCAAATCTCCAACTCAAATAAGTCTTTGTTCAGCTGAGATGAGCTGCAGTCGAAGTCGGATGTTTACATCCACTCAGGTTGGAGTCATTAAACTGGTTTTTCAAACACTCCACAAATTTCTTGTAAACAAACTATAGTTTTGGCAAGTCCGGTTAGGACATCTACTTTGTGCATGACACAAGTCATTTCTCCAACTATTGTTTACAGACAGATTATTTCACTTATAATTCACTGTATCATAATTCCAGTGGGTCAGAAGTTTACAGACACTAAGTTGACTGTGACTTTAAACAACTTGGAAAATTCCAGAAAATGATGTCATGGCTTTAGAAGCTTCTGATAGGCTAATTTTATATCCGCTGTAAACGAGTCCTATATCGACATAACCTGAAAGGCCGCTCTGCAAGGAAGAAGCCACTGCTCCAAAACCGTCTTAAAAAGGCAGACTACGGTTTGCAACTGCACATGGGGACAAAGATGTACTTTTTGGAGAAATGTCCTCTGGTCTGATGAAACAAAAATAGAACTGTTTGGCCATAATGACCATCGTTATGTTTGGAGGAAAAGGGGGAGGCTTGCAAACCGAAGATCACCATCCCAACTGTGAAGCACGGAGGTGGCAGCATCATGTTGTGGGGGTGCTTTGCTGCAGGAGGGACTGGTGCACTTCACAAAATAGATGGCATCATGAGGCAGGAAAATGATGTGGATATATTGAAGCAACATCTCAATACATCAGTCAGGAAGTTAAAGCTTGGTCGCAAATGTGTCTTCCAAATGGACAATGACCCCAAGCATACTTCCAAAGTTGTGTCAAAATGGCTTAAGGACAACAAAGTCAAGGTATTGGAGTGGCCGTCACAAAGCACTGACCTCACTCCTATAGACAGAACTGAAAAAAGCGTGTGCGAGGAAGGAGGCCTACAACCTGACTCAGTTACACCAGCTCTGTCAGGAGGAATGGGGCCAAAATTCACCCAACTTATTGTGGGAAGCTTGTAGAAGGCGACCCGAAACGTTTGACCCAAGTTAAACACTTTAAAGGCAATGCTACCAAATACTAATTGAGTTTATGTAAACTTCTGACCCACTAGGAGTGTGATTAAATAAATAAAAACTGAAATAAATCATTCTCTCTACTATTATTCTGACATTTCACATTCTTAAAATAAAGTGGTGATCCTAACTGACCTAAAACAGGGAATTTTTTACTAGGATTAAATGTCAGGAATTGTGAAAAACTGAGTTGAAATGTATTTGGCAAAGGTGTATGTATACTTCAGACTTCAACTGTACGTCAATGCGCTTGGCGGGCCGATTCTTCCAGAGTACTTTAAAGGTAGGCTTTATATTGGTAGGGTCTGGGCCATCCTGTATTGATCTGGACCATCCTGTATTGATCTGGACCATCCTGTATTGATCTGGTCCATCCTGTATTGTCCAGGCTGTATTTAGGGCTTTATATTGGTAGGATCTGGGCCATCCTGTATTTAGGGCGTTATATTGGTAGGATCTGGGCCATCCTGTATTAGGGCGTTATATTGGTAGGATCTGGGCCATCCTGTTATTTAGGGGCGTTGTATTGTCCAGGCTGTATTTAGGGCTTTATATTGGTAGGATTTGGGCCATCCTGTATTGATCTGGACCATCCTGTGTTTGATCTGGACCATCCTGTATTGATCTGGACCTCCTGTATTGATCTGGACCATCCTGTATTGATCTGGACCATCTGTATTGATCTGGACCAGGCTGTATTGATCTGGACCAGGCTGTATTGATCCGGACCATCCTGTATTAATCTGGACCATCCTGTATTGATCTGGTCCATCCTGTATTGATTCTGGACCATCCTGTATTGATCTGGACCAGGCTGTATTGATCTGGACCAGGTTTGTATTGATCTGGACCATCCTGTATTGATCTGGACCATCCTGTATTGATCTGGTCCATCCTGTATTGATCTGGGCATCGTATTGGCCATCCGTATTGATCTGGACCCTCCTGTATTGATCTGGACCATCCTGTATTGATCTGGACCATCCTGTATTGATCTGGACCATCCTGTATTGATCTGGACCATCCTGTATTGATCTGGACCATCCTGTATTGATCTGGACCATCCTGTATTGATCTGGACCATCCTGTATTGTCCAGGCTGTATTTAGGGCTTTATATGGGGGCTACGATGTCCTTATGAGGGTTGTAACAGCTCTACTATAGATAAGGGTTTTGATGAGGGTTTTAACAGCTCTCTCCCAGACTATAGTAACTATAATAGAGGATTATTCATGATTGTAATCAGAGTGAACAAATATAGCATATCGTTAGAGCAGTATGGGGGCTACGATGTCCTTACAAACCACATAGCATATCATTAGAGCAGTATGGGGGCTACGATGTCCTTATGAACCACATAGCATATCATTAGAGCAGTATGGGGGCTACGATGTCCTTATGAACCACATAGCATATCATTACAGCAGTATGGGGGCTACGATGTCCTTATGAACCACATAGCATATCATTAGAGCAGTATGGGGGCTACGATGTCCTTATGAACCACATAGCATATCGTTAGAGCAGTATGGGGGCTACGATGTCCTTATGAACCACATAGCATATCGTTAGAGCAGTATGGGGGCTACGATGTCCTTACGAACCACATAGCATATCATTAGAGCAATATGGGGGCTACGATGTCCTTATGAACCACATAGCATATCGTTAGAGCAGTATGGGGGCTACGATGTCCTTACGAACCACATAGCATATCATTAGAGCAGTATGGGGGCTACGATGTCCTTACGAACCACATAGCATATCATTAGAGCAGTATGGGGGCTACGATGTCCTTACGAACCACATAGCATATTGTTAGAGCAGTATGGGGGCTACCAGCCAGGCGGTGTTGCTGCCTGACAGTAAAAACAGCTCCCAGCCAGGCGGTGTTGCTGCCTGACGGTAAAAACAGCTCCCAGCCAGGCAGTGTTGCTGCCTGACAGTAAATACAGCTCCCAGCCAGGCGGTGTTGCTGCCTGACGGTAAAAACAGCTCCCAGCCAGGCTGTGTTGCTGCCTGACGGTAAAAACAGCTCCCAGCCAGGCGGTGTTGCTGCCTGACAGTAAAAACAGCTCCCAGCCAGGCGGTGTTGCTGCCTGACGGTAAAAACAGCTCCCAGCCAGGCGGTGTTGCTGCCTGACGGTAAAAACAGCTCCCAGCCAGGCGGTGTTGCTGCCTGACGGTAAAAACAGCTCCCAGCCAAGCGGTGTTGCTGCTTGACGGTAAAAACAGCTCCCAGCCAGGCGGTGGTGCTGCCTGATGGTAAAAACAGCTCCCAGCCAGGCGGTGTTGCTGCCTGACGGTAAAAACAGCTCCCAGCCAGGCGGTGTTTACTGCCTCACAGTAAAACAGCTCCCAGCCAGGCGGTGTTGCTGCCTGACAGTAAAAACAGCTCCCAGCCAAGCGGTGTTGCTGCCTGACAGTAAAAACAGCTCCCAGCCAGGCGGTGGTGCTGCCTGACGGTAAAAACAGCTCCCAGCCAGGCGGTGTTGCTGTCTGACAGTAAAACAGCTCCCAGCCAGGCGGTGTTGCTGCTTGACAGTAAAAATAGCTCCCAGCCAGGCGGTGTTGCTGCCTGACGGTAAAAACAGCTCCCAGCCAGGCGGTGTTGCTGCCTGACGGTAAAAACAGCTCCCAGCCAGGCGGTGGTTGCTGTCTGACAGTAAAAACAGCTCCCAGCCAGGCGGTGTTGCTGCTTGACAGTAAAAATAGCTCCCAGCCAGGCGGTGTTGCTGCCTGACAGTAAAAACAGCTCCCAGCCAGGCGGTGTTGCCTGGCTCAGTCCGAGACACGGACCGAGTTACGGGTAAGAGTTGGTGGGTTCTTTACTAACACGTTCTCCTCTGCAGGTACATGTACTGGACGGACTGGGGCGAGGTCCCTAAGATTGAGCGAGCGGGGATGGACGGTACAAGCAGAGCCATGATCATTGATAAGGAGATCTACTGGCCCAACGGTCTCACGCTGGACTACAGCCGGGAGAAACTGTACTGGGCGGACGCCAAGTTCAACTTCATACATCGCTCCAATCTGGACGGCACTGGGAGGTACAGTAATCAGCCAACCAATCACTATAGAGCCTCTAAACCCCCCTTCCTGTCTCTATGGAGCCTCTAACCCCCCTCCCTGTCTCTATTTAGCCTCTAACCCCCCTTCCTGTCTCTATGGAGCCTCTAACCCCCTCCCTTCCTCTAACCCCCCTTCCTGTCTCTATTTAGCCTCTAACCCCCCTCCCTGTCTCTATGGAGCCTCTAACTCCCCTCCCTGTCTCTATGGAGCCTCTAACCCCCCCTTCCTGTCTCTATGGAACCTCTAACCCCCCTCCCTGTCTCTATGGAGCCTCTAACCCCCCCTTCCTGTCTCTATGGAGCCTCTAACCCCCCTCCCTGTCTCTATGGAGCCTCTAACCCCCCTTCCTGTCTCTATGGAGCCTCTAACCCCCCTTCCTGTCTCTATGGAGCCTCTAACCCCCCTCCCTGTCTCTATGGAGCCTCTAACCCCCCCTCCCTGTCTCTATGGAGCCTCTAACCCCCCTCCCTGTCTCTATGGAGCCTCTAACCCCCCTCCCTGTCTCTATGGAGCCTCTAACCCCCCTCCCTGTCTCTATGGAGCCTCTAACCCCCCTCCCTGTTTCTATGGAGTTGAAGTGTGTTGGGTCGTTTTTACAGGGCGGTGAAATCTTATGCTTTCTAAATATAGCATAATAAGACTGTCTTTTCAAGCTTTTTCATGTCAAGTTTTGTTGACTAGAAAATACATCCATATGAATATTAGTTATTTGTATCATATCTGCACTGTGTCCTGAAGCTGTTATCATCCAAACGTGACAATGTTTTTACTGCTTTTACCAGAAAGGTGAGATTTTAACCTTTCTTGGGATATACAATGTTACTAGTTATTGTTTATTGGCCTGTTTATTGGGCTAGGGGCTAGGCTGTAGTGGCTAGGCTGTAGTGGCTAGGCTGTAGTGGCTAGGCTGTAGTGGACAGGCTGTAGTGGACAGGCTGTAGTGGACAGGCTGTAGGGGCTAGGCTGTAGTGGACAGGCTGTAGTGGACAGGCTGTAGTGGACAGGCTGTAGTGGCTAGGCTGTAGGGGACAGGCTGTAGGGGCTAGGCTGTCTCTGTGTCTCCAGAGAGGACTACTCCTACCACAGTACTAAACTAGTGTCTCTGTGTCTCCAGGGAGGACTACTCCTACCACAGTACTAAACTAGTCTCTGTCTCTCCAGGGAGGACTACTCCTACCACAGTACTAAACTAGTGTCTCTGTCTCTCCAGGGAGGACTACTCCTACCACAGTACTAAACTAGTCTCTGTCTCTGTGTCTCCAGGGAGGACTACTCCTACCACAGTACTAAACTTGTCTCTGTCTCTCCAGGGAGGACTACTCCTACCACAGTACTAAACTAGTGTCTGTCTCTGTCTCTCCAGGGAGGACTACTCCTACCACAGTACTAAACTAGTCTCTGTCTCTGTCTCTCCAGGGAGGACTACTCCTACCACAGTACTTAACTAGTCTCTGTCTCTGTGTCTCCAGGGAGGACTACTCCTACCACAGTACTAAACTAGTCTCTGTCTCTGTGTCTCCAGGGAGGACTACTCCTACCACAGTACTAAACTAGTCTCTGTCTCTGTGTCTCCAGGGAGGACTACTCCTACCACAGTACTAAACTAGTGTCTGTCTCTCCAGGGAGGACTACTCCTACCACAGTACTAAACTAGTCTCTGTCTCTGTCTCTCCAGGGAGGACTACTCCTACCACAGTACTAAACTAGTGTCTGTCTCTGTCTCTCCAGGGAGGACTACTCCTACCACAGTACTAAACTAGTGTCTGTCTCTCCAGGGAGGACTACTCCTACCACAGTACTAAACTAGTCTCTGTCTCTCCAGGGAGGACTACTCCTACCACAGTACTAAACTAGTGTCTGTCTCTCCAGGGAGGACTACTCCTACCACAGTACTAAACTAGTCTCTGTCTCTCCAGGGAGGACTACTCCTACCACAGTACTAACTAGTGTCTGTCTCTGTCTCTCCAGGGAGGACTACTCCTACCACAGTACTAAACTAGTCTCTGTCTCTGTCTCTCCAGGGAGGACTACTCCTACCAGAGTACTAAACTAGTCTCTGTGTCTCCAGGGAGGACTACTCCTACCACAGTACTAAACTAGTCTCTGTGTCTCCAGGGAGGACTACTCCTACCACAGTACTAAACTAGTGTCTGTCTCTCCAGGGAGGACTACTCCTACCACAGTACTAAACTAGTGTCTGTCTCTGTCTCTGTCTCTCCAGGGAGGACTACTCCTACCACAGTACTAAACTAGTCTCTGTCTCTCCAGGGAGGACTACTCCTACCACAGTACTAAACTAGTCTCTGTCTCTGTCTCCAGGGAGGATTACTCCTACCACAGTACTAAACTAGTGTCTCTGTCTCTGTCTCTCCAGGGAGGACTACTCCTACCACAGTACTAAACTAGTCTCTGTCTCTCCAGGGAGGACTACTCCTACCACAGTACTAAACTAGTGTCTGTCTCTGTCTCTCCAGGGAGGACTACTCCTACCACAGCACTAAACTAGTGTCTGTCTCTGTCTCTCCAGGGAGGACTACTCCTACCACAGTACTAAACTAGTCTCTGTCTCTGTCTCTCCAGGGAGGACTACTCCTACCACAGTACTAAACTAGTGTCTGTCTCTGTCTCTCCAGGGAGGACTACTCCTACCACAGTACTAAACTAGTGTCTGTCTCTGTCTCTCCAGGGAGGACTACTCCTACCACAGTACTAAACTAGTGTCTGTCTCTGTCTCTCCAGGGAGGACTACTCCTACCACAGTACTAAACTAGTGTCTGTCTCTGTCTCTCCAGGAGGACTACTCCTACCACAGTACTAAACTAGTCTCTGTCTCTGTCCTCTCCAGGGAGGGACTACTCCTACCACAGTACTAAACTAGTGTCTGTCTCTGTCTCTCCAGGGAGGACTACTCCTACCACAGTACTAAACTAGTGTCTGTCTCTGTCTCTCCAGGGAGGACTACTCCTACCACAGTACTAAACTAGTGTCTGTCTCTGTGTCTCCAGGGAGGACTACTCCTACCACAATACTAAACTAGTGTCTGTCTCTGTCTCTCCAGGGAGGACTACTCCTACCACAGTACTAAACTAGTGTCTGTCTCTGTCTCTCCAGGGAGGTGGTGGTGAAGGGAGACCTCCCTCACCCATTCGCTCTGACGCTGTACGAGGAGACTCTGTTCTGGACCGACTGGAAACACTCATTCCATCCACTCGGTCAGAAGGAGACCGGAGAAGATCGGAGGAAGGTCCACTCGGACATCTTCTCTCCCATGGACATACACGTCTACAGCCAGACGAGACAACCGCTACGTAAGAACACACAGCCGATCGCTGGTCCCCAGTCACCGTGAATGACCTTGCTCCTCTCCCAAACAGAATATAGAATGATCAGGGCCCCGGTGAACCTTTTTCCTCCTCTCTGTGATCGGCTAGCTATGTCTAAGGACAATAGATCTGTGATCGGCTAGCTAGGTCTAGGACAATAGATCTATGATCTGTTAGCTAGGTCTATGATCGGCTAGCTAGGTCTAGGACAATAGATCTATGATCTTTTAGCTAGGTCTAGGACAATAGATCTATGATCGGCTAGCTAGGTCTAGGACAATAGATCTATGATCTGTTAGCTAGGTCTAGGACAATAGATCTATGATCGGCTAGCTAGGTCTAGGACAATAGATCTATGATCTGTTAGCTAGGTCTAGGACAATAGATCTATGATCGGCTAGCTAGGTCTAGGACAATAGATCTATGATCTGTTAGCTAGGTCTAGGACAATAGATCTATGATCTGTTAGCTAGGTCTAGGACAATAGATCTATGATCGGCTAGCTAGGTCTAGCCAGTCACCTCACAGTGACCTTTGCGACACATGGACCTCACAGTGACCTTAGCGACACATAGACCTCACAGTGACCTTAGCGACACATGGACCTCACAGTGACCTTTGCGACACATGGACCTCACAGTGACCTTTGCGACACATGGACCTCACAGTGACCTTTGCGACACATGGACCTCACAGTGACCTTAGCGACACATGGACCCCACAGTGACCACACAGTGACCTTAGCGACACATGGACCTCACAGTGACCTTAGCGACACATGGACCCCACAGTGACCTCACAGTGACCTTAGCGACACATGGACCTCACAGTGACCTTAGCGACACATGGACCTCACAGTGACCTTAGCGACACATGGACCCCACAGTGACCTCACAGTGACCTTAGCGACACATGGACCCCACATCGACCTCACAGTGACCTTAGCGACACATGGACCTCACAGTGACCTTAGCGACACATGGACCTCACAGTGACCTTAGCGACACATGGACCCCACAGTGACCACACAGTGACCTTAGCGACACATGGACCTCACAGTGACCTTAGCGACACATGGACCCCACAGTGACCTCACAGTGACCTTAGCGACACATGGACCCCACAGTGGCCTCACAGTGACCTTAGCGACACATGGACCTCAGTGACCTTAGCGACACATGGACCCCACAGTGACCTCACAGTGACCTTAGCGACACATGGACCTCACAGTGACCTTAGCGACACATGGACCTCACAGTGACCTCACAGTGACCTCACAGTGATCAGATCACTGGCTAACATATTGTGTGTATATATACAAAGGTATGTGGACACTGATTCTTAGTGGATTCGGCTATTTCAGCCACACCCCGTCGCTGACAGGTGTATAAAATCCACCACACAGCCATGCAATCTCCATAGACGAACATTGTCAGTAGAATGACCCCGTCCTGAAAGAGCTCAGTGACTTTCAACGTGGCACCGTCATAGGATGCCACCTTTCCAAACAATTCAGTCAAGTTTGTGCCCCGCCGCAGCTGCCACGGTTAACTGAAGCGTTAAGCAAGTAAACAGTCATCCGTCCTCGGTTACAACGCTCGCTACCGAGTTACAAACTGCCTCTGGAAGCGACGTCAGCACAGGAACTGTTCGTCGTGAGCTTCATGAAATGGGTTTCCGCGGCAGAGCAGCCGCACACACAAACCTAAAGATCCACACGGGCAATGCCAAGCGTCGGCTGGAGGGGTGTAAAGCTCTCGGGCAGTGGAAACGCTTTCTCTGGAGTGATGAATCACGCTTCACCATCTGAATCTGGGTTGGCGGATGCCAGGAGAACGCTACCTGCCTGAATGCATAGTGCCAACTGTAAAGTTTGGTGGAGGAATAATGGTTTGGGCCCCTTAGTTCCAGTGAAGGGAAATCTTAACGCTACAGCATACAATGACATTCTAGATGATTCTGTGCTTCTAACATTGTGGCAACAGTTTGGGGAAGGCTCTTTCCTGTTTCAGCATGACAATGCCCCCTGTGCACAAAGCGAGGTCCGTACAGAAATGGTTTGTCGAGATCGGTGTGGAAGAACTTGACTGGCCTGCACAGAGCCCTGACCTCAACCCCATCGAACACCGTTGGGATGAATTGGAACGCCGACTGCGAGCCAGGCCTAATCGCCCGACCTCACTAATGCTCTTGTGGCTGAATGGAAGCAAGTCCAAACATCTAGTGGAAAGCCTTCCCAGAAGAGTGGAGGCTGTTATAGCAGCAATGTTCCAACATCTAGTGGAAAGCCTTCCCAGAAGAGTGGAGGCTGTTATAGCAGCAATGTTCCAACATCTAGTGGAAAGCCTTCCCAGAAGAGTGGAGGCTGTTATAGCAGCAATGATCCAACATCTAGCGGAAAGCCTTCCCAGAAGAGTGGAGGCTGTTATAGCAGCGAAGGGGGGGACCAACTCCATATTAATGACCATGATGTTGGAATGAGATGTTGGATGAGCAGGTGTCCACATACTTTTGGTCATGTAGTGTACTCTCCAGAGAAAATGTCTAGTCTGGTCATGTAGTGTACTCTCCAGAGATAATGTCTGGTCATGTAGTGTACTCTCCAGAGATAATGTCTGGTCATGTAGTGTTCTCTCCAGAGATAATGTCTACTCTGGTCATGTAGTGTACTCTCCAGAGATAATGTCTACTCTGGTCATGTAGTGTACTCTCCAGAGATAATGTCTACTCTGGTCATGTAGTGTTCTCTCCAGAGATAATGTCTACTCTGGTCATGTAGTGTACTCTCCAGAGATAATGTCTACTCTGGTCATGTAGTGTATTCTCCAGAGATAATGTCTGGTCATGTAGTGTACTCTCCAGAGATAATGTCTGGTCTTGTAGTGTATTCTCCAGACATAATGTCTGGTCATGTAGTGTACTCTCCAGAGATAATGTCTGGTCATGTAGGGTACTCTCCAGAGATAATGTCTGGTCATGTAGTGTACTCTCCAGAGATAATGTCTGGTCATGTAGTGTACTCTCCAGAGATAATGTCTGGTCATGTAGTGTACTCTCCAGAGATGATGTCTGGTCATGTAGTGTACTCTCCAGAGATAATGTCTGGTCATGTAGTGTACTCTCCAGAGATAATGTCTGGTCATGTAGTGTACTCTCCAGAGATAATGTCTGGTCATGTAGTGTTCTCTCCAGAGATAATGTCTGGTCATGTAGTGTACTCTCCAGAGATAATGTCTGGTCATGTAGTGTTCTGGTCATGTAGTGTACTCTCCAGAGATAATGTCTGGTCATGTAGTGTTCTCTCCAGAGATAATGTCTGGTCATGTAGTGTTCTCTCCAGAGATAATGTCTGGTCATGTAGTGTTCTCTCCAGAGATAATGTCTACTTTGGTCATGTAGTGTACTCTCCAGAGATAATGTCTACTCTGGTCATGTAGTGTTCTCTCCAGAGATAATGTCTACTCTGGTCATGTAGTGTACTCTCCAGAGATAATGTCTGGTCATGTAGTGTACTCTCCAGAGATAATGTCTACTCTGGTCATGTAGCGTACTCTCCAGAGATAATGTCTGGTCATGTAGTGTACTAAATGGGGAATAGGGTGCCATTTGGGACACGAGTGATAATGAATGAATGGATGGTGTGTTTTATAATGTAGAATGGTTCCTCTGACAGCGTGTCGTCTCCTTCCTGGACAGTGTCTTCTCCGTGAGGAACGGTGTTTTATAATGTAGAATGGTTCCTCTGACAGCCTGTCGTCTCCTTCCTGGACAGTGTCTTCTCCGTGCTCCGTGAGGAACGGTGTTTTATAATGTAGAATGGTTCCTCTGACAGAGTGTTGTCTCCTTCCTGGACAGTGTCTTCTCCGTGCTCCGTGAGGAATGGAGACTGCTCCCATCTCTGTCTCCTGTCTCCCATTACACCGTATTACCAGTGTGCCTGTCCCACCGGGGTCCAGCTGCTAGAGGACGGCAAGACCTGCAGAGACGGTGAGACCTGCACCACAGACCCTCCCTTCTGAGACCTGCACCACAGACCCTCTTCTCTCTCCACCCCTCCTGTATTCCCTGACCCTCTTCTCTCTCCTCCACCCCTCCTGTATTCCCTGACCCTCTTCTCTCTCTCTCCACCCCCTCCTGTATTCCCTGACCCTCTTCTCTCTCTCCTCCCCTCCTGTATTCCCTGACCCTCTTCTCTCTCTCTCTCCATCCCTCCTGTATTCCCCGACCCTCTTCTCTCTCTCCACCCCCTCCTGTATTCCCTGACCCTCTTCTCTCTCTCCTCCACCCCTCCTGTATTCCCCTGACCCTCTTCTCTCTCTCTCCTCCCCTCCTGTATTCCCTGACCCTCTTCTCTCTCTCTCCACCCCTCCTGTATTCCCCTGACCCTCTCTCTCTCCTCCCCTCCTGTATTCCCCGACCCTCTTCTCTCTCTCCTCCACCCCTCCTGTATTCCCTGACCCTCTTCTCTCTCTCCACCCCTCCTGTATTCCCCGACCCTCTTCTCTCTCTCCTCCACCCCTCCTGTATTCCCTGACCCTCTTCTCTCTCTCCCCCCCTCCTGTATTCCCCGACCCTCTTCTCTCTCTCTCCACCCCCTCCTGTATTCCCTGACCCTCTTCTCTCTCTCCTCCACCCCTCCTGTATTCCCTGACCCTCTTCTCTCTCTCCACCCCCTCCTGTATTCCCCGACCCTCTCTCTCTCTCTCCTCCCCTCCTGTATTCCCTGACCCTCTTCTCTCTCTCCTCCTCCCCTCCTGTATTCCCTGACCCTCTTCTCTCTCTCTCCACCCCTCCTGTATTCCCTGACCCTCTTCTCTCTCTCCTCCACCCCTCCTGTATTCCCCTGACCCTCTTCTCTCTCTCCTCCTCTCCCCTCCTGTATTCTCTGACCCTCTTCTCCTCCTCTCCACCCCTCCTGTATTCCCTGACCCTCTTCTCTCTCTCCATTCCTCCTGTATTCCCCGACCCTCTTCTCTCTCTCTCCATCCCTCCTGTATTCCCTGACCCTCTTCTCTCTCTCTCCTCCCCTCCTGTATTCCCCTGACCCTCTCTCTCTCCACCCCTCCTGTATTCCCTGACCCTCTTCTCTCTCCTCCTCTCCACCCCCTCCTGTATTCCCTGACCCTCTTCTCTCTCTCTCCACCCCTCCTGTATTCCCTGACCCTCTTCTCTCTCTCTCCATCCACCCTCCTGTATTCCCTGACCCTCTTCTCTCTCTCTCCACCACCCCTTCCTGTATTCACTGACCCCTCTTCTCTCTCTCCTCCCCTCCTGTATTCACTGACTCTCTTCTCTCTCTCTCCACCACCCCCTCCTGTATTCTCTGACCCTCATCTCTCTCCACCTTCCAGGTGCCTCACCTCTCCCATCTCTCTCCCCCCTCCAGGTGACTCACCTCTCCCATTTTCTCTCCCCCCTCCAGGTGACTCACCTCTCCCATCTCTCTCCCCCCTCCAGGTGACTCACCTCTCCCATCCCTCACTCTACCCCCCTCCAGGTGACTCACCTCTCCCATCTCTCTCCCCCCTCCAGGTGACTCACCTCTCCCATCTCTCTCCCCCCTCCAGGTGACTCACCTCTCCCATCTCTCTCCCCCCTCCAGGTGACTCACCTCTCCCATCTCTCTCCCCCCTCCAGGTGACTCACCTTTTCTCTCTACCCCCTCCAGGTGCCTCACCTCTCCCATCTCTCTCCCCCCTCCAGGTGCATCACCTCTCCCATCTCTCTCCCCCCTCCAGGTGACTCACCTCTCCTCTCTCTCCCCCCTCCAGGTGCCACCCAGCTCCTCCTCACCTCTCCCATCTCTCTCCCCCCTCCAGGTGACTCACCTCTCCTCTCTCCCCCCTCCAGGTGCCACCCAGCTCCTCCTCCTGGCCCGACGGACTGACCTGCGCCGCATCTCTCTGGACACGCCCGACTTCACCGACGTCATCCTCCAGACGGACGACATCCGCCA
>NW_021823237.1:158883-166024 GCF_901001165.1 Salmo trutta
GTCACAGGACCATTATCTCCTTCAGAAGGGAAGTCATACGTCCAGGGAGTTATTACCCGATCGATGGACACGTTCGAAGGGCATTGGAATCGTTCTGGCTCAACATAATCTCCGGTGGACAGATTCTGAATCTCTGTTTCTGTGGCACCATAGATTCTCCTTAGAAGCTGCTACCAAGTTGGTAACATGGAAACGTTGCTTCGTAGGAACTCGGACTCTCCGTAAAGAGAGTTTCTCCTTGAAAACACCATGACCCAGCTGGATCAGTACCTCAGCCCAGAGCCCAGAGCAGCATGACCCAGCTGTAATCAGTACCTCAGCCCAGAGCCCAGAGCAGCAGTCTCCACCATGACCCAGCTGGATCAGTACCTCAGCCCAGAGCCCAGAGCAGCAGTGAGGTCCTCCTATGAGGACCAGTCTCCACCATGACCCAGCTGTAATCAGTACCTCAGCCCAGAGCCCAGAGCAGCAGTGAGGACCCATCTACACCATGACCCAGCTGTAATCAGTACCTCAGCCCAGAGCCCAGAGCAGCAGTGAGGTCCTCCTATGAGGACCAGTCTCCACCATGACCCAGCTGGATCAGTACCTCAGCCCAGAGCCCAGAGCAGCAGTGAGGTCCTCCTATGAGGACTAGTCTCCACCATGACCCAGCTGGATCAGTACCTCAGCCCAGAGCCCAGAGCAGCAGTGAGGTCCTCCTATGAGGACCAGTCTCCACCATGACCCAGCTGTAATCAGTACCTCAGCCCAGAGCCCAGAGCAGCAGTGAGGTCCTCCTATGAGGACCAGTCTCCACCATGGCCCAGCTGTAATCAGTACCTCAGCCCAGAGCCCAGAGCAGCAGTGAGGACCAGTCTACACCATGACCCAGCTGTAATCAGTACCTCAGCCCAGAACCCAGAGCAGCAGTGAGGTCCTCCTATGAGGACCAGTCTCCACCATGACCCAGCTGTAATCAGTACCTCAGCCCAGAACCCAGAGCAGCAGTGGGGTCCTCCTATGAGGACCAGTCTCCACCATGACCCAGCTGTAATCAGTACCTCAGCCCAGAACCCAGAGCAGCAGTGGGGTCCTCCTATGAGGACCAGTCTCCACCATGACCCAGCTGTAATCAGTACCTCAGCCCAGAACCCAGAGCAGCAGTGGGGGTGCCTCCAGAAACCCGATCGTAAAATGTCTTGATTTTTCGTGGTGTTGACAGTTGAGCCACAGTGGAAATTAGTCTCCGTGCCATGTGGTGATGGGTACAGATGTAATGCAGGAAGGGAGGTGGGGGGGTCGATGTGAGTCCGACCCATTTCCCTCCATGGAGTCTCGAACGTACATATGGAAATGACTAGTCTCAAAGCAATCCTTTGTTTTCTACAGTTGGCATCCTCACGCGGCATATTATCATGGTGCGATATGTTCCAATACATAAGCTAGGCTTTGTTGCTTTGGGGCAGTGTGGGAAAGACTGGGTGAGAGGGGGGCCCTACCAGAGAGGGGGGCCCTACCAGAGAGGGGGGCCCTACCAGAGAGGGGGGCCCTACCAGAGAGGGGGGCCCTACCAGAGAGGGGGGCCCTACCAGAGAGGGGGGCCCTACCAGAGAGGGGGGCCCTACCAGAGAGGGGGGCCCTACCAGAGAGGGGGGCCCTACCAGAGAGGTGGTAGGTTCTGCTGGGTTGGTGGGGGGTGGTAGCCTGGGTTCTGCTGGGTTGGTTGGTGGTGGTAGCCTGGGTTCTGGGTTCTGCTGGGTCGGTTGGTGGTGGTAGCCTGGGTTCTGCTGGGTTGGTTGGTGGGTGGTAGCCTGGGGTTCTGGGTTCTGCTGGGTCGGTTGGTGGTGGTAGCCTGGGGTTCTGCTGGGTTGGTTGGTGGTGGTAGCCTGGGTTTCTGGGTTCTCTGGGTTGGTTGGTGGTGGTAGCCTGGTTCTGGGTTCTGCTGGGTCGGTTGGTGTGGTAGCCTGGTTTCTGCTGGGTTGTTGGTGGTGGTAGTCTGGGGTTCTGCTGGGTTGGTTGGTGGTGTAGCCTGGGTTCTGGTTCTGCGGGGTTGGTTGATGGTGGTAGCCTGGGTTCTGGTCTGCTGGGTTCTAGGTTCTGCTGGGTTGGTTGGTGGTGGTAGCCTGGGTTCTGGGTTCTGCTGGGTGGTTGGCGGTGGTAGCCTGGGTTCTGCTGGGTTGGTTGGTGGTGGTAGCCTGGGTTCTGCTGGGTTGGTTGGTGGTGGTAGCCTGGGTTCTGCTGGGCTGGTTGGTGGTGGTAGCCTGGGTTCTGGGTTCTGCTGGGTTGGTTGGTGGTGGTAGCCTGGGTTCTGGGTTCTGCTGGGTTGGTTGGTGGTGGTAGCCTGGGTTCTGGGTTCTGCTGGGTTGGTTGGTGGTGGTAGCCTGGGTTCTGGGTTCTGCTGGGTTGGTTGGTGGTGGTAGCCTGGGTTCTGGGTTCTGCTGGGTTGGTTGGTGGTGGTAGCCTGGGTTCTGGGTCTGCTGGGTTGGTTGGTGGTGGTAGCCTGGGTTCTGGGTGTGCTGGGTTGGTTGGTGGTGGTAGCCTGGGTTCTGGGTTCTGCTGGGTTGGTTGGTGGTGGTAGCGTGGGTTCTGCTGGGTTGGTGGTGGTAGCCTGGGTTCTGGGTTCTGCTGAGTTGGTTGGTGGTGGTAGCCTGGGTTCTGGGTGTGCTGGGTCGGTTGGTGGTGGTAGCCTGGGTTCTGGGTTCTGCTGGGTTGGTTGGTGGTGGTAGCCTGGGTTCTGCTGGTTGGTTGGTGTGTGGTAGCCTGGGTTCTGGGTTCTGCTGGGTTGGTTGGTGGTGGTAGCCTGGTTCTGGGTTCTGCTGGGTCGGTTGGTGGTGGTAGCCTGGGTTCTGGGTTCTGCTGGTTGGTTGGTGGTGTAGCCTGGGTTCTGGTGTGCTGGGTTGGTTGGTGGGTGGTAGCCTGGGTTCTGCTGGGTTGGTTGGTGGTGGTAGCCTGGGTTCTGTGTTCTGCTGGTTGGTTGGTGGTGGTAGCCTGGGTTCTGCTGGGTTGGTTGGGTGGTGGTAGCCTGGGTTCTGCTGGGTTGGTTGGTGGGTTATAGCCTGGGTTCTGGGTGTGCTGGGTTGGTTGGTGGTGGTAGCCTGGGTTCTGCTGGGTTGGTTGGGTGGTGGTAGCCTGGGTTCTGCTGGGTTGATTGGTGGGTTATAGCCTGGGTTCTGGGTGTGCTGGGTTGGTTGGTGGTGGTAGCCTGGGTTCTGGGTGGGTTGGGTTGGTTGGTGGCGGTAGCCTGGGTTGGTTGGGGTGGTGGTAGCCTGGGTTCTGCTGGGTTGATTGGTGGGTTATAGCCTGGGTTCTGGGTGTGCTGGGTTGGTTGGTGGTGGTAGCCTGGGTTCTGGGTGGGCTGGGTTGGTTGGTGGTGGTAGCCTGGGTTCTGGGTCTGCTCCCGAACGAGGTTTTGATCCAGAACAAGGTTTTTGCGGGCCAGAGCCACATCTGGTTTCCGATTTTGCTGCTTCCACTCCAGCTGCGGTTCCCCCCCCTCTTTTTAGAATCGCCCCAGAATGTGAAACACACAATCCATCGTGAACACACACGTTTGTTACTGTCCTTGTGGGGACCAATTTGATTCCCATTTGAAAAATCATCGTCCCACCTCACTGAGAAAGGAGACTTGAGTGGACAACACATCAGGAAACACACCTTCCTAACGTTTCAGCCTCCAATTAGAAAGCGTCCCACCAGGAAACGCCTTCCTAACGTTTGAGACTCCCACAGCGTCCAATTAGAAAGCGTCCCATCAGGAAACGCCTTCCTAACATTTCAGCCTCCAATTAGAAAGCGTCCCACCAGGAAACGCCTTCCTAACGTTTGAGACTCCCACAGCGTCCAATTAGAAAGCGTCCCATCAGGAAACGCCTTCCTAACGTTTGAGACTCCCACAGCGTCCAATTAGAAAGCGTCCCACCAGGAAACGCCTTCCTAACGTTTGAGACTCCCACAGCGTCCAATTAGAAAGCGTCCCACCAGGAAACGCTGGCCCACGTCGACTCCGATGCTTCCCACGGTTGTGAAGGTGGCTCGTAGTGGATCTCTATTCCCGAACAGCTCGTTCCATCTCATCCCACAGGTGATTAATTAATTGAGTTGAGATCAGGTGACTGGGTAGGCCACTGGCAGGTGACTGGGCAGGCGACTGGGCAGGTGACTGGGTAGGCCACTGGCAGGTGACTGGGCAGGCCACTGGCAGGTGACTGGGTAGGCCCCTGGCAGGTGACTTGGGCAGGTGACTGGGCAGGCCCACTGGCAGGTGACTGGGTAGGCCACTGCAGGTGACTGGGTAGGCCACTGGCAGGTGACTGGGTAGGCCACTGGCAGGTGACTGGGCAGCCACTGGCAGGTGACTGGGCAGGTGACTGGGCAGGCGACTGGGCAGGGGCGACTGGGCAGGCGACTGGGCAGGCGACTGGGCAGGTACGCTGAATCACTGTCATGTTGGTGAAACTGTTCCTGAGGACAATCCTAGCCTTGTGGCATTATCCTGCTGGGGGGGGGAAAAGTATTCATTCCACTTGACTTGTACAGTCTGAATTCAAGATGGATCAAACCAAAATGTCAGTCACACACTACCCCCATAATGACAAACGGGAAAACAACATGTTTTAGGAGCGTTTGCAAATGTATTGAAAATGAAATAGAGAAATATCTAATTTCCCGTAAGTATTCAAAACCTCTGAGTCAATACATGTTAGAATCACCTTTGGGTGATTACAGCTGGGAGTCTTTCTGAGTCTCGAAGAGCTGTGAGTCTTTCTGAGTCTCGAAGAGCTGTGAGTCTTTCTGAGTCTCGAAGAGCTGTGAGTCTTTCTGAGTCTCGAAGAGCTGTGAGTCTTTCTGAGTCTCGAAGAGCTGGGAGTCTTTCTGAGTCTCGAAGAGCTGGGAGTCTTTCTGAGTCTCGAGAGCTGGGAGTCTTTCTGAGTCTCGAGAGCTGGGAGTCTTTCTGAGTCTCGAAGAGCTGGGAGTCTTTCTGAGTCTCGAAGAGCTTTGCACACCTGGATTGTATAATATTTGCACGTTTTATTTTTTGAAATTCTTCAAGCTCTGTCAAGTTGGTTGTCGATCATTGCTAGACAGCCATTTTCAAGTCTTGCCGTTGATTTTTCAAGAAGATTTAAGTCAAAACTGTAACTTCAGCCACTCAGGAACATTCGCTGTCTTCTTGTTAAGTAACTCCAGTGTAGATCTGACATTGTGTTTTAGGTTATTGTCCTGCTGAAAGGTGAATTTGTCTCCCAGTATCTCGTGGAAAGCAGACTGAACCAGGTTTTCCTGTATACCCATAACATGATGCAGCCACCAATACCCATAACATGATGCAGCCACCAATACCCATAACATGATGCAGCCACCAATACCCATAACATGATGCAGCCACCAATACCCATAACATGATGCAGCCACCACTTCCCTTGATAATATGGAGAGTGCTACTCCGTAATGTGTTGTGTTGGATTTTCCTCAAACACAACACCTTTTGTATATTCAGGACAAAGTTAATTGCTTTGCCGTGTATTGATACACCTTCTGAAGTGTAATTTAATAACTTCACCGTGCTCCAAGGCATGTTCAATGTCTGTATTTATGGATTTATTTTCCAGGTGCTCTTCTTTGCGAAGCATTGAAAAAACCTCCCTGGTCTAATATGGGTTTTTTGAAATTCACTGCTTGACTCGGGGACCTTTACAATTATCTGTATGTGTTGGGCACAGAGATGAGGTAGTTTATAACAAAAACAGTTTAACACTATTATTGCTCACAGTGAGTCTGAGTCCTTATCATGTTAGACTCACTGAGCAATACTGGTGTTAAGCATGATAAGGACTCCCTCACTGTGACCAATACTAGTGTTAAACATGATAAGGACTTCCTCACTGAACAATACTGGTGTTAAGCATGATAAGGACTCCCTCACTGTGACCAATACTAGTGTTAAACATGATAAGGACTCCCTCACTGAACAATACTAGTGTTAAACATGATAAGGACTCCCTCACTGAACAATACTAGTGTTAAACATGATAAGGACTCACTGAACAATACTAGTGTTAAACATGATAAGGACTCCCTCACTGAACAATACTGGTGTTAAACATGATAAGGACTCCCTCACTGAACAATACTAGTGTTAAACATGATAAGGACTCACTGAACAATACTAGTGTTAAACATGATAAGGACTCCCTCACTGAACAATACTGGTGTTAAACATGATAAGGACTCCCTCACTGAACAATACTAGTGTTAAACATGATAAGGACTCCCTCACTGAACAATACTAGTGTTAAACATGATAAGGACTCCCTCACTGAGCAATACTAGTGTTAAACATGATAAGGACTCTCCTCACTGAACAATACTAGTGTTAAACATGATAAGGACTCCCTCACTGAACAATACTAGTGTTAAACATGATAAGGACTCCCTCACTGAACAATACTAGTGTTAAACATGATAAGGACTCCCTCACTGAACAATACTAGTGTTAAACATGATAAGGACTCCCTCACTGAACAATACTAGTGTTAAACATGATAAGGACTCCCTCACTGAACAATACTAGTGTTAACATGATAAGGACTCCCCTCACTCACGACATATACTAGTGTTAAACATGATAAGGACTCCCTCACTGAGCAATACTAGTGTTAAACATGATAAGGACTCCCTCACTGAGCAATACTAGTGTTAAACATGATAAGGACTCCCTCACTGTTAACAATACTAGTGTTAAACATGATAAGGACTCACTGAGCAATACTAGTGTTAAACATGATAAGGACTCCCTCACTGTGAACAATACTAGTGTTAAACATGATAAGGACTCCCTCACTGTGAACAATACTAGTGTTAAACATGATAAGGACTCCCTCACTGAGCAATACTAGTGTTAAACATGATAAGGACTCCCTCACTGAACAATACTAGTGTTACACATGATAAGGACTCCCTCACTGAACAATACTAGTGTTAAACATGATAAGGACTCCCTCACTGAACAATACTAGTGTTAAACATGATAAGGACTCCCTCACTGAGCAATACTAGTGTTAAACATGATAAGGACTCCCTCACTGGACTTCTGTTCCTCCAGTCTGTCTGCATGAGGTCTGGACTTTGTCTGTCTGTCTGTCTGTCTGTCTGTCTGTCT
>NW_021823237.1:166524-174024 GCF_901001165.1 Salmo trutta
AGAGAGAGAGGAAGGGGAGAGAGAGAGAGAGAATCAGAGGATAAACCCAGTGAACAGCTTGAAGACCAAACCAATAAGTTCAGGTAGGAGCTCAGAGACCCCCCCGGGGAACAGAAGGTGGAGACTCAGACAGACAGACAGACAGACAGACAGACAGACAGACAGACAGACAGACAGACAGACAGACAGACAGACAGACAGACAGACAGACAGACAGACAGACAGACAGACAGACAGACAAGTCCAGACCTCATGCAGACAGACTGGAGGAACAGAAGTCCAGTGAGGGAGTCCTTATCATGTTTAACACTAGTATTGCTCAGTGAGGGAGTCCTTATCATGTGTAACACTAGTATTGTTCAGTGAGGGAGTCCTTATCATGTTTAACACTAGTATTGTTCACAGTGAGGGAGTCCTTATCATGTTTAACACTAGTATTGCTCAGTGAGTCCTTATCATGTTTAACACTAGTATTGCTCAGTGAGTCCTTATCATGTTTAACACTAGTATTGTTCAGTGAGGGAGTCCTTATCATGTTTAACACTAGTATTGTTCAGTGAGGGAGTCCTTATCATGTTTAACACTAGTATTGCTCAGTGAGTCCTTATCATGTTTAACACTAGTATTGTTCAGTGAGGGAGTCCTTATCATGTTTAACACTAGTATTGTTCAGTGAGTCCTTATCATGTTTAACACTAGTATTGTTCAGTGAGGGAGTCCTTATCATGTTTAACACCAGTTTTGTTCAGTGAGGGAGTCCTTATCATGTTTAACACTAGTATTGGTCACAGTGAGGGAGTCCTTATCATGCTTAACACCAGTATTGTTCAGTGAGGGAGTCCTTATCATGTTTAACACTAGTATTGGTCACAGTGAGGGAGTCCTTATCATGTTTAACACTAGTATTGGTCACAGTGAGGGAGTCCTTATCATGTTTAACACTAGTATTGTTCAGTGAGGGAGTCCTTATCATGCTTAACACCAGTATTGCTCAGTGAGTCTAACATGATAAGGACTCACTGTGAGCAATAATAGTGTTAAACTGTTTTTGTTATAAACTACCTCATCTCTGTGCCCAACACATACAGATAACGGTAAAGGCCCCCCGAGTCAAGCAGTGAATTTCAAAAAACCCATATTAGACCAGGGAGGTTTTTTCAATGCTTCGCAAAGAAGAGCACCTGGAAAATAAATCCATAAATACAGACATTGAACATGCCTTGGAGCACGGTGAAGTTATTAAATTACACTTCAGAAGGTGCATCAATACACGGCAAAGCAATTAACTTTGTCCTGAATATACAAAAGGTGTTGTGTTTGAGGAAAATCCAACACAACACATTACGGAGTAGCACTCTCCATATTATCAAGGGAAGTGGTGGCTGCATCATGTTATGAGTATTGGTGGCTGCATCATGTTATGGGTATTGGTGGCTGCATCATGTTATGGGTATTGGTGGCTGCATCATGTTATGGGTATTGGTGGCTGCATCATGTTATGGGTATTGGTGGCTGCATCATGTTATGGGTATTGGTGGCTGCATCATGTTATGAGTATTGGTGGCTGCATCATGTTATGGGTATTGGTGGCTGCATCATGTTATGGGTATTGGTGGCTGCATCATGTTATGGGTATTGGTGGCTGCATCATGTTATGGGTATTGGTGGCTGCATCATGTCATGGGTATTGGTGGCTGCATCATGTTATGGGTATACAGGAAAACCTGGTTCAGTCTGCTTTCCACGAGATACTGGGAGACAAATTCACCTTTCAGCAGGACAATAACCTAAAACACAAGGCCAAATCTACACTGGGAGATGAATTCACCTTTCAGCAGGACAATAACCTAAAACACAATGTCAGATCTACACTGGAGTTACTTAACAAGAAGACAGCGAATGTTCCTGAGTGGCTGAAGTTACAGTTTTGACTTAAATCTTCTTGAAAAATCAACGGCAAGACTTGAAAATGGCTGTCTAGCAATGATCGACAACCAACTTGACAGAGCTTGAAGAATTTCAAAAAATAAAACGTGCAAATATTATACAATCCAGGTGTGCAAAGCTCTTCGAGACTCAGAAAGACTCCCAGCTCTTCGAGACTCAGAAAGACTCCCAGCTCTTCGAGACTCAGAAAGACTCCCAGCTGTAATCACCAAAGGTGATTCTAACATGTATTGACTCAGAGGTTTGAATACTTACGGAAATTAGATATTTCTCTATTTCATTTTCAATACATTTGCAAAAGTTCCTAAAAACATGTTGTTTTCACGTTGTCGTTATGGGGGTAGTGTGTGACTGACATTTTGGTTTGATCCATCTTGAATTCAGACTGTACAAGTCAAGTGGAATGAATACTTTTTTCCCCCCCAGCAGGATAATGCCACAAGGCTAGGATTGTCCTCAGGAACAGTTTCACCAACATGACAGTGAATTCAGCGTACCTGCCCAGTCGCCTGCCCAGTCGCCTGCCCAGTCGCCTGCCCAGTCGCCTGCCCAGTCGCCTGCCCAGTCACCTGCCAGTGACCTGCCCAGTCACCTGCCAGTGACCTGCCCAGTCACCTGCCAGTGGCCTACCCAGTCACCTGCCAGTGGCCTGCCCAGTCACCTGCCAGTGGCCTACCCAGTCACCTGCCCAGTCGCCTGCCCAGTCACCTGCCCAGTCACCTGATCTCAACTCAATTAATTAATCACCTGTGGGATGAGATGGAACGAGCTGTTGGGGAATAGAGTTCCACTACGAGCCACCTTCACAACCGTGGGAAGCATCGGAGTCGACGTGGGCCAGCGTTCCCTGGTGGGACGCTTTCTAATTGGACGCTGTGGGAGTCTCAAACGTTAGGAAGGCGTTTCCTGGTGAGCGCTTTCTAATTGGACGCTGTGGGAGTCTCAAACGTTAGGAAGGCGTTTCCTGGTGAGCGCTTTCTAATTGGACGCTGTGGGAGTCTCAAACGTTAGGAAGGCGTTTCCTGGTGAGCGCTTTCTAATTGGACGCTGTGGGAGTCTCAAACGTTAGGAAGGCGTTTCCTGGTGAGCGCTTTCTAATTGGACGCTGTGGGAGTCTCAAACGTTAGGAAGGCGTTTCCTGGTGAGCGCTTTCTAATTGGACGCTGTGGGAGTCTCAAACGTTAGGAAGGCGTTTCCTGGTGAGCGCTTTCTAATTGGAGGCTGAAACGTTAGGAAGGTGTGTTTCCTGATGTGTTGTCCACTCAAGTCTCCTTTCTCAGTGAGGTGGGACGATGATTTTTCAAATGGGAATCAAATTGGTCCCCACAAGGATAGTAACAAACGTGTGTGTTCACGATGGGTTGTGTGTTTCACATTCTGGGGCGATTCTAAAAAGAGGGGGGGGGGAACCGCAGCTGGAGTGGAAGCAGCAAAATCGGAAACCAGATGTGGCTCTGGCCCGCAAAAACCTTGTTCTGGATCAAAACCTCGTTCGGGAGCAGACCCAGAACCCAGGCTACCACCACCAACCAACCCAGCCCACCCAGAACCCAGGCTATAACCCACCAATCAACCCAGCAGAACCCAGGCTACCACCACCCAACCAACCCAGCAGAACCCAGGCTACCACCACCAACCAACCCAACACACCCAGAACCCAGGCTACCACCACCAACCAACCCAGCACACCCAGAACCCAGGCTATAACCCACCAACCAACCCAGCAGAACCCAGGCTACCACCACCCAACCAACCAACCCAGCAGAACCCAGGCTACCACCACCAACCAACCCAGCAGAACACAGAACCCAGGCTACCACCACCAACCAACCCAGCAGAACCCAGGCTACCACCACCAACCAACCCAGCAGAACCCAGAACCCAGGCTACCACCACCAACCAACCCAGCACACCCAGAACCCAGGCTACCACCACCAACCAACCCAGCAGAACCCAGAACCCAGGCTACCACCACCAACCAACCCAGCAGAACCCAGAACCCAGGCTACCACCACCAACCGACCCAGCAGAACCCAGAACCCAGGCTACCACCACCAACCAACCCAGCAGAACCCAGGCTACCACCACCAACCAACCCAGCAGAACCCAGAACCCAGGCTACCACCACCAACCGACCCAGCACACCCAGAACCCAGGCTACCATCACCAACCAACCCAGCAGAACCCAGAACCCAGGCTACCACCACCAACCAACACAGCAGAACCCAGGCTACCACCACCAACCAACCCAGCAGAACCCAGAACCCAGGCTACCACCACCAACCAACCCAGCACACCCAGAACCCAGGCTACCACCACCAACCAACCCAGCAGAACCCAGAACCCAGGCTACCACCACCAACCAACCCAGCAGAACCCAGAACCCAGGCTAACACCACCAACCGACCCAGCAGAACCCAGAACCCAGGCTACCACCACCAACCAACCCAGCAGAACCCAGGCTACCACCACCAACCAACCCAGCAGAACCCAGAACCCAGGCTACCACCACCAACCAACCCAGCAGAACCCAGCAGAACCCAGGCTACCACCACCAACCAACCCAGCAGAACCCAGGCTACCACCACCAACCAACCCAGCAGAACCCAGGCTACCACCACCAACCAACCCAGCAGAACCCAGGCTACCACCCACCAACCAACCCAGCAGAACCCAGGCTTTGACCACCAACCAACCCAGCAGAACCCAGACTACCACCACCAACCAACCCAGCAGAACCGAGGCTACCACCACCAACCAACCCAGCAGAACCCAGGCTACCACCACCAACCGACCCAGCAGAACCCAGAACCCAGGCTACCACCACCAACCAACCCAGCAGAACCCAGGCTACCACCACCAACCAACCCAGCAGAACCCAGGCTACCACCACCAACCAACCCAGCAGAACCCAGAACCCAGGCTACCACCACCAACCAACCCAGCAGAACCTAGAACCCAGCAGACCCAGAACCCAGGCTACCACCATCAACCAACCCAGCAGAACCAGAACCCAGGCTACCACCACCAACCGACCCAGCAGAACCCAGAACCCAGGCTACCACCACCAACCAACCCAGCAGAACCCAGGCTACCACCACCAACCGACCCAGCAGAACCCAGAACCCAGGCTACCACCACCAACCAACCCAGCAGAACCCAGGCTACCACCACCAACCAACCCAGCAGAACCCAGGCTACCACCACCAACCGACCCAGCAGAACCCAGAACCCAGGCTACCACCACCAACCAACCCAGCAGAACCCAGGCTACCACCCACCAACCAACCCAGCAGAACCCAGAACCCAGGCTACCACCACCCACCAACCCAGCAGAACCTACCACCTCTCTGGTAGGGCCCCCCTCTCTGGTAGGGCCCCCCTCTCACCCATAGGGCCCCCCACCCCTCACCCAGTCTTTCCCACACTGCCCCAAAGCAACAAAGCCTAGCTTATGTATTGGAACATACCGCACCATGATAATATGCCGCGTGAGGATGCCAACTGTAGAAAACAAAGGATTGCTTTGAGACTAGTCATTTCCATATGTACGTTGGAGACTCCATGGAGGGAAATGGGTCGGACTCACATCGACCCCCCCACCTCCCTTCCTGCATTACATCTGTACCCATCACCACATGGCACGGAGACTAACTTCCACTGTGGCTCAACTGTCAACACCACGAAAAATCAAGGAATTTACGATCGGGTTTCTGGAGGTACCCCCACTGCTGCTCTGGGTTCTGGGCTGAGGTACTGATTACAGCTGGGTCATGGTGGAGACTAGTCCTCATAGGAGGACCTCACTGCTGCTCTGGGCTCTGGGCTGAGGTACTGATTACAGCTGGGTCATGGTGGAGACTGGTCCTCATAGGAGGACCTCACTGCTGCTCTGGGTTCTGGGCTGAGGTACTGATTACAGCTGGGTCATGGTGTAGACTGGCCCTCACTGCTGCTCTGGGCTCTGGGCTGAGGTACTGATTACAGCTGGGTCATGGTGGAGACTGGTCCTCATAGGAGGACCTCACTGCTGCTCTGGGCTGAGGTACTGATAACAGCTGGGTCATGATGAGTACTGCTGCTCTGGGCTCTGGGCTGAGGTACTGATTACAGCTGGGTCATGGTGGAGACTGGTCCTCATAGGAGGACCTCACTGCTGCCTGGGCTCTGGGCTGAGGTACTGATTACAGCTGGGTCATGGTGTAGACTGGTCCTCACTGCTGCTCTGGGCTCTGGGCTGAGGTACTGATTACAGCTGGGTCATGGTGGAGACTGGTCCTCATAGGAGGACCTCACTGCTGCTCTGGGTTCTGGGCTGAGGTACTGATTACAGCTGGGTCATGGTGTAGACTGGTCCTCACTGCTGCTCTGGGCGCTGGGCTGAGGTACTGATTACAGCTGGGTCATGGTGGAGACTGGTCCTCATAGGAGGACCTCACTGCTGTCTGGGCTCTGGGCTGAGGTACTGATTACAGCTGGGTCATGGTGTAGACTGGTCCTCATAGGAGGACCTCACTGCTGCTCTGGGCTGAGGTACTGATTACAGCTGGGTCATGATGTAGACTAGTCCTCATAGGAGGACCTCACTGCTGCTCTGGGCTCTGGGCTGAGGTACTGATTACAGCTGGGTCATGGTGGAGACTGGTCCTCATAGGAGGACCTCACTGCTGCTCTGGGTTCTGGGCTGAGGTACTGATTACAGCTGGGTCATGGTGTAGACTGATCCTCATAGGAGGACCTCACTGCTGCTCTGGGCTCTGGGCTGAGGTACTGATTACAGCTGGGTCATGGTGTCGACTGGTCCTCATAGGAGGACCTCACTGCTGCTCTGGGCTCTGGGCTGAGGTACTGATCCAGCTGGGTCATGGTGGATACTGCTGCTCTGGGCTCTGGGCTGAGGTACTGATTACAGCTGGGTCATGCTGCTCTGGGCTCTGGGCTGAGGTACTGATCCAGCTGGGTCATGGTGGAGACTGCTGCTCTGGGCTCTGGGCTGAGGTACTGATCCAGCTGGGTCATGGTGGAGACTGCTGCTCTGGGCTCTGGGCTGAGGTACTGATCCAGCTGGGTCATGGTGGAGACTGCTGCTCTGGGCTCTGGGCTGAGGTACTGATTACAGCTGGGTCATGCTGCTCTGGGCTCTGGGCTGAGGTACTGATCCAGCTGGGTCATGGTGGAGACTGCTGCTCTGGGCTCTGGGCTGAGGTACTGATTACAGCTGGGTCATGCTGCTCTGGGCTCTGGGCTGAGGTACTGATCCAGCTGGGTCATGGTGGAGACTGCTGCTCTGGGCTCTGGGCTGAGGTACTGATTACAGCTGGGTCATGCTGCTCTGGGCTCTGGGCTGAGGTACTGATCCAGCTGGGTCATGGTGTTTTCAAGGAGAAACTCTCTTTACGGAGAGTCCGAGTTCCTACGAAGCAACGTTTCCATGTTACCAACTTGGTAGCAGCTTCTAAGGAGAATCTATGGTGCCACAGAAAACAGAGATTCAGAATCTGTCCACCGGAGATTATGTTGAGCCAGAACGATTCCAATGCCCTTCGAACGTGT
>NW_021823237.1:176524-209024 GCF_901001165.1 Salmo trutta
TGGGGTTAATGATGGAGCTCAGGACAGATAGACAGATATGAGTCTTCAGGTTGGGGTTAATGATGGAGCTAATGATGGAGCTCAGGACAGATATGAGTCTTCAGGTTGGGGTTAATGATGGAGCTCAGGACAGATATGAGTCTTCAGGTTGGGGTTAATGATGGAGCTCAGGACAGATGGACAGATATGAGTCTTCAGGTTGGGGTTTATGATGGAGCTCAGGACAGATATGAGTCTTCAGGTTGGGGTTAATGATGGAGCTCAGGACAGAGATGAGTCTTCAGGTTGGGGTTAATGATGAACAGATTTCACACATTTCAGTTGTATAACTGACTAGGTATCCCCTCCCTCCCGGACCCAGTACGAGACAGCGGTTATCCAGCGACAGGATCCAGTACGAGCCCTGGTTGAGGGTTAGTATAGGAGACAGCAGTTACCCAGTACGAGCCCTGGTTCAGGGTTAGTATAGGAGACAGCAGTTACCCAGCGACAGGACCCAGTACGAGCCCTGGTTGAGGGTTGGTATAGGAGACAGCAGTTACCCAGTACGAGCCCTGGTTTAGGGTTAGTATAGGAGACAGCAGTTACCCAGCGACAGGACCCAGTACGAGCCCTGGTTTAGGGTTAGTATAGGAGACAGCAGTTACCCAGTACGAGTCCTGGTTCAGGGTTAGTATAGGAGACAGCAGTTACCCAGTACGAGCCCTGGTTTAGGGTTAGTATAGGAGACAGCAGTTACCCAGCGACAGGACCCAGTACAAGCCCTGGTTTAGGGTTAGTATAGGAGACAGCAGTTACCCAGTACGAGCCCTGGTTCAGGGTTAGTATAGGAGACAGCAGTTACCCAGCGACAGGACCCAGTACGAGCCCTGGTTGAGGGTTAGTATAGGAGACAGCAGTTACCCAGCGACAGGACCCAGTACGAGCCCTGGTTTAGGGTTAGTATAGGAGACAGCAGTTACCCAGTACGAGCCCTGGTTCAGGGTTAGTATAGGAGACAGCAGTTACCCAGCGACAGGACCCAGTACGAGCCCTGGTTGAGGGTTAGTATAGGAGACAGCAGTTACCCAGTACGAGCCCTGGTTTAGGGTTAGTATAGGAGACAGCAGTTACCCAGTACGAGCCCTGGTTTAGGGTTAGTATAGGAGACAGCAGTTACCCAGTACGAGCCCTGGTTCAGGGTTAGTATAGGAGATAGCAGTTACCCAGAGACAGGACCCAGTACGAGCCCTGGTTCAGGGTTAGTATAGGAGACAGCAGGTACCCAGCGACAGGATCAAGTACGAGCCCTGGTTTAGGGTTAGTATAGGAGACAGCAGTTACCCAGTACGAGCCCTGGTTCAGGGTTAGTATAGGAGACAGCAGTTACCCAGTACGAGCCCTGGTTTAGGGTTAGTATAGGAGACATCAGTTACCCAGCGACAGGACCCAGTACGAGCCCTGGTTCAGGGTTAGTATAGGAGACAGCAGTTACCCAGTACGAGCTCTGGTTCAGGGTTAGTATAGGAGACAGCAGTTACCCAGTACGAGCCCTGGTTCAGGGTTAGTATAGGAGACAGCAGTTACCCAGTACGAGCCCTGGTTTAGGGTTAGTATAGGAGACAGCAGTTACCCAGTACGAGCCCTGGTTCAGGGTTAGTATAGGAGACAGCAGTTACCCAGTACGAGCCCTGGTTTAGGGTTAGTATAGGAGACAGCAGTTACCCAGTACGAGCCCTGGTTCAGGGTTAGTATAGGAGACAGCAGTTACCCAGTACGAGCCCTGGTTTAGGGTTAGTATAGGAGACAGCAGTTACCCAGTACGAGCCCTGGTTCAGGGTTAGTATAGGAGACAGCAGTTACCCAGTACGAGCCCTGGTTTAGGGTTAGTATAGGAGACAGCAGTTACCCAGCGACAGGACCTAGTACGAGCCCTGGTTGAGGGTTAGTATAGGAGACAGCAGTTACCCAGTACGAGCCCTGGTTCAGGGTTAGTATAGGAGACAGCAGTTACCCAGTACGAGCCCTGGTTTAGGGTTAGTATAGGAGACAGCAGTTACCCAGTACGAGCCCTGGTTCAGGGTTAGTATAGGAGACAGCAGTTACCCAGCGACAGGATCCAGTACGAGCCCTGGTTCAGGGTTAGTATAAAAGACAGCAGTTACCCAGCGACAGGACCCAGTACGAGCCCTGGTTTAGGGTTTGTATAGGAGACAGCAGTTACCCAGTACGAGCCCTGGTTTAGGGTTAGTATAGGAGACAGCAGTCACCCAGTACGAGCCCTGGTTCAGGGTTAGTATAGGAGACAGCAGTTACCCAGTACGAGCCCTGGTTCAGGGTTAGTATAGGAGACAGCAGTTACCCAGTGCGAGCCCTGGTTTAGGGTTAGTATAGGAGACAGCAGTTACCCAGCGACAGGACCCAGTACGAGCCCTGGCTTAGGGTTAGTATAGGAGACAGCAGTTACCCAGTACGAGCCCTGGTTCAGGGTTAGTATAGGAGACAGCAGTTACCCAGCGACAGGATCCAGTACGAGCCCTGGTTCAGGGTTAGTATAGGAGACAGCAGTTACCCAGTACGAGCTCTGGTTCAGGGTTAGTATAGGAGACAGCAGTTACCCAGTACGAGCCCTGGTTCAGGGTTAGTATAGGAGACAGCAGTTACCCAGTACGAGCCCTGGTTTAGGGTTAGTATAGGAGACAGCAGTTACCCAGTACGAGCCCTGGTTCAGGGTTAGTATAGGAGACAGCAGTTACCCAGCGACAGGATCCAGTACGAGCCCTGGTTCAGGGTTAGTATAGGAGACAGCAGTTACCCAGGGACAGGATCCAGTACGAGCCCTGGTTTAGGGTTAGTATAGGAGACAGCAGTTACCCAGCGACAGGATCCAGTACGAGCCCTGGTTTAGGGTTAGTATAGGAGACAGCAGTTACCCAGTACGAGCCCTGGTTCAGGGTTAGTATAGGAGACAGCAGTTACCCAGCGACAGGATCCAGAACGATGGCTCGCGGTTCGTCCAGGTCCTCCGATATGAGGATCTTCCTCATGGTTCCGTTGAGGCGCGTGACCTCGATGCGGTCCGTTCCCGTGTCCGTCCAGTACAGGTTCCGGGCGATCCAGTCCACCGCGATGCCGTCAGGATGGTTCACCTGAGAGAGGAGAGATCAGGTTAGAGTAGATCCTCATGAATGTTGTTCTGGAAGAAGCTCTGCAGAGTTGGTCACTAGCTGGCACTTCCTGCTGCTGTTACCAAATGTAGTAACTATCTGGCCCAGCTGTTAGCGACCTGCTGCTGTTACCAAATGTAGTAACTATCTGGCCCAGCTGTTAGCGACCTGCTGCTGTTACCAAATGTAGTAACTATCTGGCCCAGCTGTTAGCGACCTGCTGCTGTTACCAAATGTAGTAACTATCTGGCCCAGCTGTTAGCGACCTGCTGCTGTTACCAAATGTAGTAACTATCTGGCCCAGCTGTTAGTGACCTGCTGCTGTTACCAAATGTAGTAACTATCTGGCCCAGCTGTTAGCGACCTGCTGCTGTTACCAAATGTAGTAACTATCTGGCCCAGCTGTTAGTGACCTGCTGCTGTTACCAAATGTAGTAACTATCTGGCCCAGCTGTTAGTGACCTGAGGTTCGGATGACTGACCTGTGAGGTGACGATGAACTGAGGGTCAGAGCCGTCCAGGTACGACCTCCTGATGGCCCTGACCTCGTCGTCCGTCCAATAGACGTGTCCGTCCACCGGGTCGTAGTCGATGGCGATGGCGTGGCGGATGTCGTCCGTCTGGAGGATGACGTCGGTGAAGTCGGGCGTGTCCAGAGAAATGCGGCGCAGGTCAGTCCGTCGGGCCAGGAGGAGGAGCTGGGTGGCACCTGGAGGGGGGAGAGAGGAGAGGTGAGTCACCTGGAGGGGGGAGAGAGGAGAGGTGAGGAGGAGCTGGGTGGCACCTGGAGGGGGGAGAGAGGAGAGGTGAGTCACCTGGAGGGGGGAGAGAGGAGAGGTGAGGAGGAGCTGGGTGGCACCTGGAGGGGGGGAGAGAGGAGAGGTGAGTCACCTGGAGGGGGGAGAGAGGAGAGGTGAGGAGGAGCTGGGTGGCACCTGGAGGGGGGAGAGAGGAGAGGTGAGTCACCTGGAGGGGGGAGAGAGATGGGAGAGGTGATGCACCTGGAGGGGGGAGAGAGATGGGAGAGGTGAGGCACCTGGAGGGGGGAGAGAGATGGGAGAGGTGAGGCACCTGGAGGGGGGAGAGAGATGGGAGAGGTGATGCACCTGGAGGGGGGAGAGAGATGGGAGAGGTGAGGCACCTGGAGGGGGGAGAGAGATGGGAGAGGTGAGGCACCTGGAGGGGGGAGAGAGATGGGAGAGGTGAGTCACCTGGAGGGGGGAGAGAGATGGGAGAGGTGAGTCACCTGGAGGGGGGAGAGAGATGGGAGAGGTGAGGCACCTGGAGGGGGGAGAGAGATGGGAGAGGTGAGTCACCTGGAGGGGGGAGAGAGATGGGAGAGGTGAGTCACCTGGAGGGGGGAGAGAGATGGGAGAGGTGAGTCACCTGGAGGGGGTAGAGAGATGGGAGAGGTGAGTCACCTGGAGGGGGTAGAGAGATGGGAGAGGTGAGGCACCTGGAGGGGGGAGAGAGATGGGAGAGGTGAGTCACCTGGAGGGGGGAGAGAGATGGGAGAGGTGAGTCACCTGGAGGGGGGAGAGAGATGGGAGAGGTGAGTCACCTGGAGGGGGGAGAGGTGAGTCACCTGGAGGGGGGAGAGAGATGGGAGAGGTGATGCACCTGGAGGGGGGAGAGAGATGGGAGAGGTGAGGCACCTGGAGGGGGGAGAGAGATGGGAGAGGTGAGGCACCTGGAGGGGGGAGAGAGATGGGAGAGGTGAGTCACCTGGAGGGGGGAGAGAGATGGGAGAGGTGAGTCACCTGGAGGGGGGAGAGAGATGGGAGAGGTGAGTCACCTGGAGGGGGGAGAGAGATGGGAGAGGTGAGTCACCTGGAGGGGGGAGAGAGATGGGAGAGGTGAGTCACCTGGAGGGGGGAGAGGTGAGTCACCTGGAGGGGGGAGAGAGATGGGAGAGGTGAGGCACCTGGAGGGGGGAGAGAAATGGGAGAGGTGAGTCACCTGGAGGGGGGAGAGAGATGGGAGAGGTGAGTCACCTGGAGGGGGGAGAGAGATGGGAGAGGTGAGTCACCTGGAGGGGGGAGAGAGATGGGAGAGGTGATGCACCTGGAGGGGGGAGAGAGATGGGAGAGGTGATGCACCTGGAGGGGGGAGAGAGATGGGAGAGGTGAGGCACCTGGAAGGGGTAGAGAGATGGGAGAGGTGAGGCACCTGGAGGGGGGAGAGAGATGGGAGAGGTGAGTCACCTGGAGGGGGGAGAGAGATGGGAGAGGTGAGTCACCTGGAGGGGGGAGAGAGATGGGAGAGGTGAGTCACCTGGAGGGGGGGAGAGAGATGGGAGAGGTGAGTCACCTGGAGGGGGGAGAGAGATGGGAGAGGTGAGTCACCTGGAGGGGGGAGAGAGATGGGAGAGGTGAGTCACCTGGAGGGGGGAGAGAGATGGGAGAGGTGAGTCACCTGGAGGGGGGAGAGAGATGGGAGAGGTGAGTCACCTGGAGGGGGGAGAGAGATGGGAGAGGTGATTCACCTGGAGGGGGGAGAGAGATGGGAGAGGTGAGTCACCTGGAGGGGGGGAGAGAGATGGGAGAGGTGAGTCACCTGGAGGGGGGAGAGAGATGGGAGAGGTGAGTCACCTGGAGGGGGGAGAGAGATGGGAGAGGTGATTCACCTGGAGGGGGGAGAGAGATGGGAGAGGTGATTCACCTGGAGGGGGGAGAGAGGAGAGGTGAGTCACCTGGAGGGGGGAGATGTGAGTCACCTGGAGGAGGAGAGAGAGAAGAGGGTCGGGGAATACAGGAGGGGTGGTGGAGAGAGAGAAGAGGGTCAGTGAATACAGGAGGGGTGGAGGAGGAGAGAGAGAAGAGGGTCAGGGAATACAGGAGGGGTGGAGGAGAGAGAGAGAAGAGGGTCAGGGAATACAGGAGGGGTGGAGAGAGAGAGAAGAGGGTCAGGGAATACAGGAGGGGTGGAGGAGAGAGAGAGAAGAGGGTCGGGGAATACAGGAGGGGTGGAGGAGAGAGAGAGAAGAGAGTCGGGGAATACAGGAGGGGGTGGTGGAGAGAGAGAGAAGAGAGTCAGTGGAATACAGGAGGGGTGGAGGAGAGAGAGAAGAGGGTCGGGGAATACAGGAGGGGTGGAGAGAGAGAGAAGAGGGTCAGGGAATACAGGAGGGGAGGAGAGAGAGAGAAGAGGGTCAGGGGATACAGGAGGGGAGGAGAGAGAGAGAAGAGGGTCAGGGAATACAGGAGGGGAGGAGAGAGAGAGAAGAGGGTCAGGGGATACAGGAGGGGTGGAGAGAGAGAAGAGGGTCGGGGAATACAGGAGGGGATGGTGGAGAGAGAGAAGAGGGTCGGGGAATACAGGAGGGGAGGAGAGAGAGAGAAGAGGGTCGGGGAATACAGGAGGGGTGGAGGAGAGAGAGAAGAGGGTCAGGGAATACAGGAGGGGGTGGAGAGAGAGAGAAGAGGGTCAGGGAATACAGGAGGGGAGGAGAGAGAGAGAAGAGGGTCAGGGAATACAGGAGGGGTGGAGAGAGAGAGAAGAGGGTCAGGGAATACAGGAGGGGTGGTGGAGAGAGAGCGTAGAGGGTCAGGGAATACAGGAGGGGTGGAGGAGAGAGAGAGAAGAGGGTCAGGGAATACAGGAGGGGTGGAGGAGAGAGAGAGAAGAGGGTCTGTGGTGCAGGTCTCAGAAGGGAGGGTCTGTGGTGCAGGTCTCAGAAGGGAGGGTCTGTGGTGCAGGTCTCACCGTCTCTGCAGGTCTTGCCGTCCTCTAGCAGCTGGACCCCGGTGGGACAGGCACACTGGTAATACGGTGTAATGGGAGACAGGAGACAGAGATGGGAGCAGTCTCCATTCCTCACGGAGCACGGAGAAGACACTGTCCAGGAAGGAGACAACACTCTGTCAGAGGAACCATTCTACATTATAAAACACCGTTCCTCACGGAGAAGACACTGTCCAGGAAGGAGACAACACTCTGTCAGAGGAACCATTCTACATTATAAAACACCGTTCCTCACGGAGCACGGAGAAGACACTGTCCAGGAAGGAGACAACACTCTGTCAGAGAAACCATTCTACATTATAAAACACACCGTTCCTCACGGAGAAGACACTGTCCAGGAAGGAGACGACACGCTGTCAGAGGAACCATTCTACATTATAAAACACCGTTCCTCACGGAGAAGACACTGTCCAGGAAGGAGACGACACGCTGTCAGAGGAACCATTCTACATTATAAAACACCGTTCCTCACGGAGCACGGAGAAGACACTGTCCAGGAAGGAGACGACACGCTGTCAGAGGAACCATTCTACATTATAAAACACCGTTCCTCACGGAGAAGACACTGTCCAGGAAGGAGACGACACGCTGTCAGAGGAACCATTCTACATTATAAAACACCGTTCCTCACGGAGCACGGAGAAGACACTGTCCAGGAAGGAGACGACACTCTGTCAGAGGAACCATTCTACATTATAAAACACCGTTCCTCACGGAGAAGACACTGTCCAGGAAGGAGACGACACGCTGTCAGAGGAACCATTCTACATTATAAAAAACACACCATCCATTCATTATCACTCGTGTCCCAAATGGCACCCTATTCCCCATTTAGTACACTACATGACCAGACATTATCTCTGGAGAGTACGCTACATGACCAGAGTAGACATTATCTCTGGAGAGTACACTACATGACCAGACATTATCTCTGGAGAGTACACTACGTGACCAGAGTAGACATTATCTCTGGAGAGAACACTACATGACCAGAGTAGACATTATCTCTGGAGAGTACACTACATGACCAGAGTAGACATTATCTCTGGAGAGAACACTACATGACCAGACATTATCTCTGGAGAGAACACTACATGACCAGACATTATCTCTGGAGAGTACACTACATGACCAGACATTATCTCTGGAGAGTACACTACATGACCAGAGTAGACATTATCTCTGGAGAGAACACTACATGACCAGACATTATCTCTGGAGAGAACACTACATGACCAGACATTATCTCTGGAGAGAACACTACATGACCAGACATTATCTCTGGAGAGAACACTACATGACCAGACATTATCTCTGGAGAGTACACTACATGACCAGAACACTACATGACCAGACATTATCTCTGGAGAGTACACTACATGACCAGACATTATCTCTGGAGAGAACACTACATGACCAGACATTATCTCTGGAGAGTACACTACATGACCAGAGTAGACATTATCTCTGGAGAGTACACTACATGACCAGACATTATCTCTGGAGAGTACACTACATGACCAGACATTATCTCTGGAGAGTACACTACATGACCAGACATCATCTCTGGAGAGTACACTACATGACCAGACATTATCTCTGGAGAGTACACTACATGACCAGACATTATCTCTGGAGAGTACACTACATGACCAGACATTATGTCTGGAGAGTACCCTACATGACCAGACATTATCTCTGGAGAGTACACTACATGACCAGACATTATGTCTGGAGAATACACTACAAGACCAGACATTATCTCTGGAGAGTACACTACATGACCAGAGTAGACATTATCTCTGGAGAATACACTACATGATCAGAGTAGACATTATCTCTGGAGAGTACACTACATGACCAGACATTATCTCTGGAGAGTACACTACATGACCAGAGTAGACATTATCTCTGGAGAGAACACTACATGACCAGAGTAGACATTATCTCTGGAGAGTACACTACATGACCAGAGTAGACATTATCTCTGGAGAGTACACTACATGACCAGACTAGGCATTATCTCTGGAGAGAACACTACATGACCAGACATTATCTCTGGAGAGTACACTACATGACCAGAGTAGACATTATCTCTGGAGAGTACACTACATGACCAGACTAGGCATTATCTCTGGAGAGAACACTACATGACCAGACATTATCTCTGGAGAGTACACTACATGACCAGACATTATCTCTGCAGGGTACACTACATGACCAGACATTATCTCTGGAGACTACACTACATGACCAAAAGTATGTGGACACCTGCTCATCCAACATCTCATTCCAACATCATGGTCATTAATATGGAGTTGGTCCCCCCCTTCGCTGCTATAACAGCCTCCACTCTTCTGGGAAGGCTTTCCGCTAGATGTTGGAACATTGCTGCTATAACAGCCTCCACTCTTCTGGGAAGGCTTTCCACTAGATGTTTGGACTTGCTTCCATTCAGCCACAAGAGCATTAGTGAGGTCGGGCGATTAGGCCTGGCTCGCAGTCGGCGTTCCAATTCATCCCAACGGTGTTCGATGGGGTTGAGGTCAGGGCTCTGTGCAGGCCAGTCAAGTTCTTCCACACCGATCTCGACAAACCATTTCTGTACGGACCTCGCTTTGTGCACAGGGGGCATTGTCATGCTGAAACAGGAAAGAGCCTTCCCCAAACTGTTGCCACAATGTTAGAAGCACAGAATCATCTAGAATGTCATTGTATGCTGTAGCGTTAAGATTTCCCTTCACTGGAACTAAGGGGCCCAAACCATTATTCCTCCACCAAACTTTACAGTTGGCACTATGCATTCAGGCAGGTAGCGTTCTCCTGGCATCCGCCAAACCCAGATTCAGATGGTGAAGCGTGATTCATTACTCCAGAGAAAGCGTTTCCACTGCCCAAGAGCTTTACACCCCTCCAGCCGACGCTTGGCATTGCCCGTGTTGATCTTTAGGTTTGTGTGTGCGGCTGCTCTGCCGCGGAAACCCATTTCATGAAGCCCACGACGAACAGTTCCTGTGCTGACGTTGCTTCCAGAGGCAGTTTGTAACTCGGTAGCGAACGTTGTAACCGAGGACGGATGACTGTTTACATGCTTAACGCTTCAGTTAACCGTGGCAGCTGCGGCGGGGCACAAACTTGACTGAATTGTTTGGAAAGGTGGCATCCTATGACGGTGCCACGTTGAAAGTCACTGAGCTCTTCAGGACGGGGTCATTCTACTGACAATGTTTGTCTATGGAGATTGCATGGCTGTGTGGTGGATTTTATACACCTGTCAGCGACGGGGTGTGGCTGAAATAGCCGAATCCACTAAGAATCGGTGTCCACATACCTTTGTATATATACACACAATATGTTAGCCAGTGATCTGATCACTGTGAGGTCACTGTGAGGGCACTGTGAGGTCCATGTGTCGCTAAGGTCACTGTGAGGTCCATGTGTCGCTAAGGTCACTGTGAGGTCGATGTGGGGTCCATGTGTCGCTAAGGTCACTGTGAGGTCACTGTGGGGTCCATGTGTCGCTAAGGTCACTGTGAGGTCCATGTGTCGCTAAGGTCACTGTGAGGTCCATGTGTCGCTAAGGTCACTGTGAGGTCCATGTGTCGCTAAGGTCACTGTGAGGTCACTGTGGGGTCCATGTGTCGCTAAGGTCACTGTGAGGTCACTGTGAGGTCCATGTGTCGCTAAGGTCACTGTGAGGTCCATGTGTCGCTAAGTTCACTGTGAGGTCACTGTGGGGTCCATGTGTCGCTAAGGTCACTGTGAGGTCCATGTGTCGCTAAGGTCACTGTGAGGTCCATGTGTCGCTAAGGTCACTGTGTGGTCACTGTGGGGTCCATGTGTCGCTAAGGTCACTGTGAGGTCCATGTGTCGCTAAGGTCACTGTGAGGTCCATGTGTCGCAAAGGTCACTGTGAGGTCCATGTGTCGCAAAGGTCACTGTGAGGTCCATGTGTCGCAAAGGTCACTGTGAGGTCCATGTGTCGCTAAGGTCACTGTGTGGTCACTGTGAGGTCCATGTGTCGCTAAGGTCACTGTGAGGTCCATGTGTCGCTAAGGTCACTGTGAGGTCTATGTGTCGCTAAGGTCACTGTGAGGTCCATGTGTCGCAAAGGTCACTGTGAGGTGACTGGCTAGACCTAGCTAGCCGATCATAGATCTATTGTCCTAGACCTAGCTAACAGATCATAGATCTATTGTCCTAGACCTAGCTAACAGATCATAGATCTATTGTCCTAGACCTAGCTAACAGATCATAGATCTATTGTCCTAGACCTAGCTAGCCGATCATAGATCTATTGTCCTAGACCTAGCTAACAGATCATAGATCTATTGTCATAGACCTAGCTAGCCGATCATAGATCTATTGTCCTAGACCTAGCTAGCCGATCATAGACCTAGCTAACAGATCATAGATCTATTCTCCTAGACCTAGCTAGCCGATCACAGATCTATTGTCCTTAGACATAGCTAGCCGATCACAGAGAGGAGGAAAAAGGTTCACCGGGGCCCTGATCATTCTATATTCTGTTTGGGAGAGGAGCAAGGTCATTCGCGGTGACTGGGGACCAGCGATCGGCTGTGTGTTCTTACGTAGCGGTTGTCTCGTCTGGCTGTAGACGTGTATGTCCATGGGAGAGAAGATGTCCGAGTGGACCTTCCTCCGATCTTCTCCGGTCTCCTTCTGACACGAGTGGATGGAATGAGTGTTCCAGTCGGTCCAGAACAGAGTCTCCTCGTACAGCGTCAGAGCGAATGGGTGAGGGAGGTCTCCCTTCACCACCACCTCCCTGGAGAGACAGAGACAGACACTAGTTTAGTACTGTGGTAGGAGTAGTCCTCCCTGGAGAGACAGAGACAGACACTAGTTTAGTATTGTGGTAGGAGTAGTCCTCCCTGGAGAGACAGAGACAGACACTAGTTTAGTACTGTGGTAGGAGTAGTCCTCCCTGGAGAGACAGAGACAGACACTAGTTTAGTACTGTGGTAGGAGTAGTCCTCCATGGAGAGACAGAGACAGAGACTAGTTTAGTACTGTGGTAGGAGTAGTCCTCCCTGGAGAGACAGAGACAGACACTAGTTTAGTACTGTGGTAGGAGTAGTCCTCCCTGGAGAGACAGAGACAGACACTAGTTTAGTACTGTGGTAGGAGTAGTCCTCCCTGGAGACAGAGACAGACACTAGTTTAGTACTGTGGTAGGACTAGTCCTCCCTGGAGAGACAGAGACAGACACTAGTTTAGTACTGTGGTAGGAGTAGTCCTCCCTGGAGAGACAGAGACAGAGACACTAGTTTAGTACTGTGGTAGGAGTAGTCCTCCCTGGAGAGACAGAGACAGAGACTAGTTTAGTACTGTGGTAGGAGTAGTCCTCCCTGGAGAGACAGAGACAGACACTAGTTTAGTACTGTGGTAGGAGTAGTCCTCCCTGGAGAGACAGAGACAGACTCTAGTTTAGTACTGTGGTAGGAGTAGTCCTCCCTGGAGAGACAGAGACAGACACTAGTTTAGTACTGTGGTAGGAGTAGTCCTCCCTGGAGAGACAGAGACAGAGACTAGTTTAGTACTGTGGTAGGAGTAGTCCTCCCTGGAGAGACAGAGACAGACACTAGTTTAGTACTGTGGTAGGAGTAGTCCTCCCTGGAAAGACAGAGACAGACACTAGTTTAGTACTGTGGTAGGAGTAGTCCTCCCTGGAGAGACAGAGACAGACACTAGTTTAGTACTGTGGTAGGAGTAGTCCTCCCTGGAGACAGAGACAGACACTAGTTTAGTACTGTGGTAGGAGTAGTCCTCCCTGGAGAGACAGAGACAGAGACTAGTTTAGTACTGTGGTAGGAGTAGTCCTCCCTGGAGACAGAGACAGACACTAGTTTAGTACTGTGGTAGGAATAGTCCTCCCTGGAGAGACAGAGACAGACACTAGTTTAGTACTGTGGTAGGAGTAGTCCTCCCTGGAGAGACAGAGACAGACACTAGTTTAGTACTGTGGTAGGAGTAGTCCTCCCTGGAGACAGAGACAGACACTAGTTTAGTACTGTGGTAGGACTAGTCCTCCCTGGAGAGACAGAGACAGAAACTAGTTTAGTACTGTGGTAGGAGTAGTCCTCCCTGGAGAGACAGAGACAGACACTAGTTTAGTACTGTGGTAGGAGTAGTCCTCCCTGGAGAGACAGAGACAGAGACTAGTTTAGTACTGTGGTAGGACTAGTCCTCCCTGGAGAGACAGAGACAGACACTAGTTTAGTACTGTGGTAGGAGTAGTCCTCCCTGGAGAGACAGACACTAGTTTAGTACTGTGGTAGGAGTAGTCCTCCCTGGAGAGACAGAGACAAAGACAGACACTAGTTTAGTACTGTGGTAGGAGTAGTCCTCCCTGGAGAGACAGAGACAGACACTAGTTTAGTACTGTGGTAGGAGTAGTCCTCCCTGGAGAGACAGAGACAGACACTAGTTTAGTACTGTGGTAGGACTAGTCCTCCCTGGAGAGACAGAGACAGACACTAGTTTAGTACTGTGGTAGGAGTAGTCCTCCCTGGAGACAGAGACAGACACTAGTTTAGTACTGTGGTAGGAGTAGTCCTCCCTGGAGAGACAGAGACAGACACTAGTTTAGTACTGTGGTAGGAGTAGTCCTCCCTGGAGAGACAGAGACAGACACTAGTTTAGTACTGTGGTAGGAGTAGTCCTCCCTGGAGAGACAGAGACAGACACTAGTTTAGTACTGTGGTAGGAGTAGTCCTCCCTGGAGAGACAGAGACAGAGACTAGTTTAGTACTGTGGTAGGAGTAGTCCTCCCTGGAGAGACAGAGACAGACACTAGTTTAGTACTGTGGTAGGAGTAGTCCTCCCTGGAGAGACAGAGACAGACACTAGTTTAGTACTGTGGTAGGAGTAGTCCTCCCTGGAGAGACAGAGACAGACACTAGTTTAGTACTGTGGTAGGAGTAGTCCTCCTTGGAGACAGAGACAGACACTAGTTTAGTACTGTGGTAGGAGTAGTCCTCCCTGGAGAGACAGAGACAGAGACACTAGTTTAGTACTGTGGTAGGAGTAGTCCTCCCTGGAGAGACAGAGACAGACACTAGTTTAGTACTGTGGTAGGAGTAGTTCTCCCTTTTTTTAAAATTGTTTTTATTTTTTTTTTAGAGAAAGAAGAATGTTAATTTCTAAATACAAAAAGTCAAGAACAATGAATAAAATAGATTAGAAAAGGCACAATCATTTACTTGAAAACCACACTGTGCCATGAAAAATAAACCCGTCTCATCGTAACCTCTAAGGTGGTTGGCTGGAAATAGATGGCACGTCTTCCTGACATGTTCTACACTTCATAAGATTTTGTGGCAGTGTGAGGAGCAGTGTTGAGGTCAACTTTTTCCCTGTAGCATCAAAACGAAGGCCAAAGAATGCTGCGGTCTGTCTTATGAGTCGTCCTCACAAGAAGGAGCACACCTTCTGTGGTCTGAAGGGGTTTGTACCGGAGGAGACCCCAGTGAGCAAGGGATCCTGGAGGGCATTTTGCATGCAGAACTGCTGAAGGTCTGCAGCTGCTTGGGACACCTTCACTCTGTTTATGCTTCAAAACGCAGCTGCTGGACAATTTGCTTCATCACAACGAGGTTTGTAATGAAGCGCTGGGCTGTTAGCTCGACGGACGCGTAGACAAAGCACGCCCCTACAGCCTGTCCGCTACAGCCTGTCCCCTACAGCCCTTCCCCTACAGCCCATCCCCTACAGCACATCCCCTACAGCCCATCTCCTACAGCCTACAGCCCATCTCCTACAGCCCACAGCCCATCCCCTACAGCCCACAGCCCATCCCCTACAGCCCACAGCCCATCCCCTACAGCCCATCTCCTACAGCCTACAGCCCTTCCCCTACAGCCCACAGCCCATCCCCTACAGCCCATCCCCTACAGCCCATCCCCTACAGCCCATCCCCTACAGCCCATCCCCTACAGCCCACAGCCCATCCCCTACAGCCCTTCCCCTACAGCCCACAGCCCTTCCCCTACAGCCCTTCCCCTACAGCCCACAGCCCATCCCCTACAGCCCATCCCCTACAGCCCATCCCCTACAGCCCATCCCCTACAGCCCTTCCCCTACAGCCCATCCCCTACACCCTATGTAGAGGCTCCATAGAGACAGGAAGGGGGGTTAGAGGCTCCATAGAGACAGGAAGGGGGGTTAGAGGCTCCATAGAGACAGGGAGTGGGGTTAGAGGCTCCATAGAGACAGGAAGGGAGGGGGTTAGAGGCTCCATAGAGACAGGAAGGGGGGTTAGAGGCTCCATAGAGACAGGGAGGGGGGTTAGAGGCTCCATAGAGACAGGGAGGGGGGTTAGAGGCTCCATAGAGACAGGAAGGGGGGGTTAGAGGTTCCATAGAGAGGAAGGGGGGTTAGAGGCTCCATAGAGTCAGGGAGGGGGGTTAGAGGCTCCATAGAGACAGGAAGGGGGGTTAGAGGCTCCATAGAGACAAGGGGGGGTTAGAGGAAGGGAGGGGATTAGAGGCTCAATAGAGACAGGAAGGGGGGTTTAGAGGCTCTATAGTGATTGGTTGGCTGATTACTGTACCTCCCAGTGCCGTCCAGATTGGAGCGATGTATGAAGTTGAACTTGGCGTCCGCCCAGTACAGTTTCTCCCGGCTGTAGTCCAGCGTGAGACCGTTGGGCCAGTAGATCTCCTTATCAATGATCATGGCTCTGCTTGTACCGTCCATCCCCGCTCGCTCAATCTTAGGGACCTCGCCCCAGTCCGTCCAGTACATGTACCTGCAGAGGAGAACGTGTTAGTAAAGAACCCACCAACTTTTACCCGTAACTCGGTCCGTGTCTCGGACTGAGCCAGGCAACACCGCCTGGCTGGGAGCTGTTTTTACTGTCAGGCAGCAACACCGCCTGGCTGGGAGCTATTTTTACTGTCAAGCAGCAACACCGCCTGGCTGGGAGCTGTTTTTACTGTCAGACAGCAACACCGCCTGGCTGGGAGCTGTTTTTACCGTCAGGCAGCAACACCGCCTGGCTGGGAGCTATTTTTACTGTCAAGCAGCAACACCGCCTGGCTGGGAGCTGTTTTTACTGTCAGACAGCAACACCGCCTGGCTGGGAGCTGTTTTTACCGTCAGGCAGCAACACCGCCTGGCTGGGAGCTGTTTTTACTGTCAAGCAGCAACACCGCTTGGCTGGGAGCTGTTTTTACTGTCAGGCAGCAACACCGCCTGGCTGGGAGCTGTTTTTACCGTCAGGCAGCAACACCGCCTTGCTGGGAGCTGTTTTTACTGTGAGGCAGTAAACACCGCCTGGCTGGGAGCTGTTTTTACCGTCAGGCAGCAACACCGCCTGGCTGGGAGCTGTTTTTACTGTCAGGCAGCAACACCGCCTGGCTGGGAGCTGTTTTTACCGTCAGGCAGTAAACACCGCCTGGCTGGGAGCTGTTTTTACTGTCAGGCAGCAACACCGCCTGGCTGGTAGCCCCCATACTGCTCTAACAATATGCTATGTGGTTCGTAAGGACATCGTAGCCCCCATACTGCTCTAATGATATGCTATGGCCCCCATACTGCTCTAATGATATGCTATGTGGTTCGTAAGGACATCGTAGCCCCCATACTGCTCTAACGATATGCTATGTGGTTTGTAAGGACATCGTAGCCCCCATACTGCTCTAACGATATGCTATGTGGTTCGTAAGGACATCGTAGCCCCCATACTGCTCTAACGATATGCTATGTGGTTCGTAAGGACATCGTAGCCCCCATACTGCTCTAACGATATGCTATGTGGTTCGTAAGGACATCGTAGCCCCCATACTGCTCTAACGATATGCTATGTGGTTCGTAAGGACATCGTAGCCCCCATACTGCTCTAATGATATGCTATGTTTGTTCACTCTGATTACAATCATGAATAATCCTCTATTATAGTTACTATAGTCAGAGAGAGCTGTTAAAACCCTCATCAAAACCCTTATCTATAGTAGAGCTGTTACAACCCTCATAAGGACATCGTAGCCCCATATAAAGCCCTAAATACAGCCTGGACAATACAGGATGGTCCAGATCAATACAGGATGGCCCAGATCCTACCAATATAAAGCCCTAAATACAGGATGGCCCAGATCCTACCAATATAAAGCCCTAAATACAGCCTGGTCCAGATCAATACAGGATGGTCCAGATCCTACCAATATAAAGCCCTAAATACAGCCTGGTCCAGATCAATACAGGATGGCCCAGATCCTACCAATATAAAGCCCTAAATACAGCCTGGACAATACAGGATGGTCCAGATCAATACAGGATGGCCCAGATCCTACCAATATAACGCCCTAAATACAGCCTGGACAATACAGGATGGTCCAGATCCTACCAATATAACGCCCTAAATACAGCCTGGTCCAGATCAATACAGGATGGACCAAATCCTACCAATATAACGCCCTAAATACAGGATGGCCCAGATCCTACCAATATAAAGCCCTAAATACAGGATGGTCCAGATCAATACAGCCTGGTCCAGATCAATACAGGATGGACCAGATCCTACCAATATAAAGTCTACCTTTAAGTACTCTGGAAGAATCGGCCCGCCAAGCGCATTGACGTACAGTTGAAGTCGGAAGTTTACATACATCTTAGCCAAATACATTTCAACTCAGTTTTTCACAATTCCTGACATTTAATCCTAGTAACAATTCTCTGTCTTAGGTCAGTTAGGATCACCACTTTATTTTAAGAATGTGAAATGTCAGAATAATAGTAGAGAGAATGATTTATTTCAGCTTTTATTTCTTTCATCACATTCCCAGTGGGTCAGAAGTTTACATACACTCAATTAGTATTTGGTAGCATTGCCTTCAAATTGTTTAACTTGGGTCAAACGTTTCAGGTAGCCTTCCACAAGCTTCCCACAATAAATTGGGTGAATTTTGGCCCCATTCCTCCTGACAGAGCTGGTGTAACTGAGTCAGGTTTGTAGGCCTCCTTGCTCGCACACGCTTTTTCAGTTCTGTCTATAGGATTGAGGTCAGGGCTTTGTGATGGCCACTCCAATACCTTGACTTTGTTGTCCTTTAGCCATTTTGCCACAACTTTGGAAGTATGCTTGGAGTCATTGTCCATTTGGATGACCCATTTGCAACCAAGCTTTAACTTCCTGACTGATGTCTTGAGATGTTGCTTCAATATAGCCACATCATTTTCCTGCCTCATGATGCCATCTATTTTGTGAAGTGCACCAGTCCCTCCTGCAGCAAAGCACCCCCACAACATGATGCTGCCACCCCCGTGCTTTACGGTTGGGATGGTGTTCTTCGGTTTGCAAGCCTCCCCCTTTTTCCTCCAAACATAACAATGGTCATTATGGTCAAACAGTTATATTTTTGTTTCATCAGACCAGAGGACATTTCTCCAAAAAGTACGATCTTTGTCCCCATGTGCAGTTGCAAACCGTAGTCTGGCTTTTTTATGACGGTTTTGGAGCAGTGGCTTCTTCCTTGCAGAGCGGCCTTTCAGGTTATGTCGATATAGGACTCGTTTTACAGCGGATATAAAATTAGCCTATCAGAAGCTTCTAAAGCCATTACATAATTTTCTGGAATTTTCCAAGCTGTTTAAAGGCACAGTCAACTTAGTGTATGTAAACTTCTGACCCACTGGAATTGTGATACAGTGAATTATAAGTGAAATCATCTGTCTGTAAACAATTGTTGGAAAAATGACTTGTGTCGTGCACAAAGTAGATGTCCTAACCAACTTGCCAAAACTATAGTTTGTTAACAAGAAATTTGTGAAATGACTTTAATGACTCCAACCTAACTGTATGTAAACTTCCGACTTCAACTGTACCAACAACCCGTTGGTATAGGGGTTATATTGTGATATATAGGGGTTATATTGTGATATATAGGGGTTATATTGTGATATATATAGGGGTTATATTGTGATATATAGGGGTTATATTGTGATATATAGGGGTTATGTTGTGATATATAGGGGTTATATTGTGATATATAGGGGTTATATTGTGATATTTAGGGGTTATATTGTGATATATAGGGGTTATATTGTGATATATAGGCCTATCAACCCGTTGGTATAGGGGTTATATTGTGATATATAGGGGTTATATTGTGATATATTGGGGTTATATTGTGATATATAGGGGTTATATTGTGGTATATAGGCCTATCAACCCGTTGGTATAGGGGTTATATTGTGATATATAGGGGTTATATTGTGGTATATAGGGGTTATATTGTGATATATAGGGGTTATATTGTGGTATATAGGGGTTATGTTGTGATATATAGGGGTTATATTGTGATATATAGGGGTTATATTGCGATATATAGGGGTTATATTGCGATATATAGGGGTTATATTGTGGTATATAGGGGTTATATTGTGATATATAGGGGTTATATTGTGATATATAGGCCTATAGTCCTGACATGCCTATTGGAGCCAGAAAGTAGATGTCCTAACCGACTTGCCAAAACTATAGTTTGTTAACAAGACATTTGTGGAGTGTTTGAAAAACCAGTTTTAATGACTCCAACCTGAGTGGATGTAAACATCCGACTTCGACTGCAGCTCATCTCAGCTGAACAAAGACTTATTTGAGTTGGAGATTTGACAAGCAGCCGATTCAAAATGGAAACCGTGTGACCCACCTAAATGTATGTGACAGAGACGGTGTCTGTCCCAGCTGGCTCGCCGAACGACGGAAAGAGACAAACCTAGTTCATCCACTCACCACAGAGCACAGACTGGTGAAATGTAAACAAACAGCGTCAACAGCCGTGTCCACTGACCAGAACAGAGTAAACAAACAGTGTCAACAGCCGTGTCCACTGACCAGAACAGAGTAAACAAACAGTGTCAACAGCCGTGTCCACTGACCAGAACAGAGTAAACAAACAGTGTCAACAGCCGTGTCCACTGACCAGAGCAGAGTAAACAAAGTGTTTACAGCCGTGTCCACTGACCAGAACAGAGTAAACAAACAGTGGCAACAGCCGTGTCCACTGACAAGAACAGAGTAAACAAACAGTGTCAACAGCCGTGTCCACTGACCAGAGCAGAGTAAACAAAGTGTCAACAGCCGTGTCCACTGACCAGAACAGAGTAAACAAACAGTGTCAACAGCCGTGTCCACTGACCAGAACAGAGTAAACAAAGTGTTTACAGCCGTGTCCACTGACCAGAACAGAGTAAACAAACAGTGTCAACAGCCGTGTCCACTGACCAGAACAGAGTTAAACTGTGCAGTAGACAGTAAATCTCTAAACGACATATTAGCCTCGTGTGAATCTAGACGAGGTACAGACATATCCGTGTAAATCTAGACGAGGTACAGACATATCCGTGTGAATCTAGACGAGGTACAGACATATCCGTGTAAATCTAGACGAGGTACAGACATATCCGTGTGAATCTAGACGAGGTACAGACATATCCGTGTGAATCTAGACGAGGTACAGACATATCCGTGTAAATCTAGACGAGGTACAGACATATCCGTGTGAATCTAGACGAGGTACAGACATATCCGTGTGAATCTAGACGAGGTACAGACATATCCGTGTGAATCTAGACGAGGTACAGACATATCCGTGTGAATCTAGACGAGGTACAGACATATCCGTGTGAATCTAGACGAGGTACAGACATATCCGTGTGAATCTAGACGAGGTACAGACATATCCGTGTGAATCTAGACGAGGTACAGACATATCCGTGTGAATCTAGACGAGGTACAGACATATCCGTGTGAATCTAGACGAGGTACAGACATATCCGTGTGAATCTAGACGAGGTACAGACATATCTGTGTGAATCTAGACGAGGTACAGACATATCCGTGTGAATCTAGACGAGGTACAGACATATCCGTGTGAATCTAGACGAGGGGATCAACAGCAACACTACCATCGTGATGTTTAGGTTACTAAGAGCAACCAGGAAGAAGGATTCCATAACCGTCCAATAGAGAGAGAGGATTGGTGAATATTCCTTCTGTTGTTGAAGTCGACCCGAGAGTAGAAACACCACGACACAGACGATTCGCTGACGCTCTACCCTGTCACTAACCCCTCCCCTTCCGCCATGTCAGAGAAGACTCCTCCCCCTTCCGCCATGTCAGAGAAGACTCCTCCCCCTTCCGCCATGTCAGAGAAGACTCCTCCCCCTTCCACCATGTCAGAGAAGACTCCTCCCCCTTCCGCCATGCCAGAGAAGACTCCTCCCCCTTCCGCCATGTCAGAGAAGACTCCTCCCCCTTCCGCCATGTCAGAGAAGACTCCTCCCCCTTCCGCCATGTCAAAGAAGACTCCTCCCCCTTCCGCCATGTCAGAGAAGACTCCTCCCCCTTCCTACCTGGTCACGTTGTTATTAATTCAAGTCGTCCAATCACAGTTCATTCCAGGGTTTAGGTCTAACTCCTTCACCCCCACTTGTACTGTCCCCTAACGTTCTAGTGTCCCCTAACGTTCTAGTGTCCTCCAGCTGTACTGTTCCCTAACGTTCTAGTGTCCCCTAACGTTCTAGTGTCCCCTAACGTTCTAGTGTCCTCCAGCCTGTCCTGTACTGTCCCCTAACGTTCTAGTGTCCCCTAACGTTCTAGTGTCCTCCAGCCTGTACTGTCCCCTAACGTTCTAGTGTCCCCTAACGTTCTAGTGTCCTCCAGCCTGTACTGTCCCCTAACGTTCTAGTGTCCCCTAACGTTCTAGTGTCCCCTAACGTTCTAGTGTCCTCCAGCCTGTACTGTCCCCTAACGTTCTAGTGTCCCCTAACGTTCTAGTGTCCCCTAACGTTCTAGTGTCCTCCAGCCTGTACTGTCCCCTAACGTTCTAGTGTCCCCTAACGTTCTAGTGTCCCCTAACGTTCTAGTGTCCTCCAGACGGACGGATACGTCTGTTCGAGGGGGAGAAGCTCTTGGTTTAAGGAACCTTGCAACCCAATCCAGGTAAGGGTCAAAGGTGAGACACGCCCTCAGTAACACACTCCTCCCCCTCCCAGAACAAGCCGGGTCCAGAGAGATGGCTCGGGGCTGGTCCAGGTAGTTCTACCGAGCTCTACTTTACTACAGGTTGTCTGGTACTCACCCTCTACCCGGGTCCAGAGAGATGGCTCGGGGCTGGTCCAGGTAGTTCTACTGAGCTCTACTTTACTACAGGTTGTCTGGTACTCACCCTCTACCCGGGTCCAGAGAGATGGCTCGGGGCTGGTCCAGGTAGTTCTACCGAGCTCTACTTTACTACAGGTTGTCAGGTACTCACCCTCTACCCGGGTCCAGAGAGATGGCTCGGGGCTGGTCCAGGTAGTTCTACTGAGCTCTACTTTACTACAGGTTGTCAGGTACTCACCCTCTACCCGGGTCCAGAGAGATGGCTCGGGGCTGGTCCAGGTAGTTCTACTGAGCTCTACTTTACTACAGGTTGTCAGGTACTCACCCTCTACCCGGGTCCAGAGAGATGGCTCGGGGCTGGTCCAGGTAGTTCTACTGAGCTCTACTTTACTACAGGTTGTCAGGTACTCACCCTCTACCCGGGTCCAGAGAGATGGCTCGGGGCTGGTCCAGGTCCTGCCAGAAGAGAACTCTCCGTAACGATCCGTCCAACTCAGCCACCTCGATCCGATTGGTCTCGGAGTCCGTCCAGTACAGCTTCCTGCCTAACCAGTCGCAGGCCAGGCCGTCCGGGGACGCCAACCCAGATACGACCACCGTCTGGGCTGCCGCCGCCACCGCCGCCGCGCCGGACCCAGATTGGTTGAAGGTGGTGCGTTTGATGGCCTCCTCGCTGACGTCACTCCAGTAGACCAATCCCTGAGCGTATACATAATCCACGGCGGCGGCGTCCTCCAGACCGCCGACCACCACCGTGGCGTTGGCCCTGCCGTGAGCCGCATCCACCAGCCGCAGGTCCCGTCGGTTGGCATACAGCAGGAGGGGTACACCTGGTGGGGGCGGGGATAGGGTCAGACAGAAATACAGGAGGGGTACACCTGGTGGGGGCGGGGATAGGGTCAGACAGAAATACAGGAGGGGTACACCTGGTGGGGAGGGGATAGGGACAGACAGAAATACAGGAGGGGTACACCTGGTGGGGGCGGGATAGGGACAGGAGGGGTACACCTGGTGGGGCGGGGATAGGGTCAGACAGAAATACAGGAGGGGTACACCTGGTGGGCGGGGATAGGGACAGACAGAAATACAGGAGGGGTACACCTGGTGGGGGCGGGGATAGGGACAGGAGGGGTACACCTGGTGGGCGGGGATAGGGACAGACAGAAATACAGGAGGGGTACACCTGGTGGGGGCGGGGATAGGGTCACACAGAAATACATGAGGGGTACACCTGGTGGGGGCGGGGATAGGGTCAGACAGAAATACAGGAGGGGTACACCTGGTGGGGAGGGGATAGGGTCACACAGAAATACAGGAGGGGTACACCTGGTGGGGGCGGGGATAAGGTCACACAGAAATACAGGAGGGGTACACCTGGTGGGGAGGGGATAGGGACAGGAGGGGTACACCTGGTGGGGGCGGGGATAGGGACAGGAGGGGTACACCTGGTGGGGCGGGGATAGGGACAGACAGAAATACAGTTGGGGTACACCTGGTGGGGAGGGGATAGGGACAGACAGAAATACAGGAGGGGTACACCTGGTGGGCGGGGATAGGGACAGACAGAAATACAGTTGGGGTACACCTGGTGGGGAGGGGATAGGGACAGACAGAAATACAGGAGGGGTACACCTGGTGGGGGCGGGGATAGGGACAGGAGGGGTACACCTGGTGGGCGGGGATAGGGACAGACAGAAATACAGGAGGGGTACACCTGGTGGGGGCGGGGATAGGGTCAGACAGAAATACAGGAGGGGTACACCTGGTGGGGAGGGGATAGGGTCACACAGAAATACAGGAGGGGTACACCTGGTGGGGGCGGGATAGGGTCAGGAGGGGTACACCTGGTGGGCGGGGATAGGGACAGACAGAAATACAGGAGGGGTACACCTGGTGGGGGCGGGGATAGGGTCAGACAGAAATACAGGAGGGGTACACCTGGTGGGGGCGGGGATAGGGTCAGACAGAAATACAGGAGGGGTACACCTGGTGGGGCGGGATAGGGACAGGAGGGGTACACCTGGTGGGGCGGGGATAGGGTCAGACAGAAATACAGGAGGGGTACACCTGGTGGTGGCGGGGATAGGGTCAGACAGAAATACAGGAGGGGTACACCTGGTGGGGCGGGGATAGGGTCAGACAGAAATACAGGAGGGGTACACCTGGTGGTGGCGGGGATAGGGACAGACAGAAATACAGGAGGGGTACACCTGGTGGTGGCGGGGATAGGGTCAGACAGAAATACAGGAGGGGTACACCTGGTGGGGGCGGGATAGGGACAGACAGAAATACAGGAGGGGTACACCTGGTGAGCGGGTATAGGGTCAGACAGAAATACAGGAGGGGTACACCTGGTGGGGGCGGGGGATAGGGACAGACAGAAATACAGGAGGGGTACACCTGGTGGGGGCGGGGGATAGGGACAGGAGGGGTACACCTGGTGGGCGGGGATAGGGACAGACAGAAATACAGGAGGGGTACACCTGGTGGGGGCGGGGATAGGGTCACACAGAAATACATGAGGGGTACACCTGGTGGGGGCGGGGATAGGGTCAGACAGAAATACAGGAGGGGTACACCTGGTGGGGAGGGGATAGGGTCACACAGAAATACAGGAGGGGTACACCTGGTGGGGGCGGGGATAAGGTCACACAGAAATACAGGAGGGGTACACCTGGTGGGGAGGGGATAGGGACAGGAGGGGTACACCTGGTGGGGGCGGGGATAGGGACAGGAGGGGTACACCTGGTGGGGCGGGGATAGGGTCAGACAGAAATACAGGAGGGGTACACCTGGTGGGCGGGGATAGGGACAGACAGAAATACAGGAGGGGTACACCTGGTGGGGCGGGGATAGGGTCAGACAGAAATACAGGAGGGGTACACCTGGTGGGGCGGGGATAGGGACAGGAGGGGTACACCTGGTGGGGCGGGATAGGGTCAGACAGAAATACAGGAGGGGTACACCTGGTGGGGGCGGGGATAGGGTCAGACAGAAATACAGGAGGGGTACACCTGGTGGGGCGGGGATAGGGACAGACAGAAATACAGGAGGGGTACACCTGGTGGGGGCGGGGATAGGGACAGGAGGGGTACACCTGGTGGGGGCGGGGATAGGGTCAGACAGAAATACAGGAGGGGTACACCTGGTGGGGGCGGGGATAGGGTCAGACAAAAATACAGGAGGGGTACACCTGGTGGGGTGGGGATAGGGACAGACAGAAATACAGGAGGGGTACACCTGGTGGGGGCGGGGATAGGGACAGGAGGGGTACACCTGGTGGGGGCGGGGATAGGGTCACACAGAAATACAGGAGGGGTACACCTGGTGGGGGCGGGGATAGGGTCAGACAGAAATACAGGAGGGGTACACCTGGTGGGGGCGGGGATAGGGACAGACAGAAATACAGGAGGGGTACACCTGGTGGGGGCGGGGATAGGGACAGGAGGGGTACACCTGGTGGGGCGGGGATAGGGTCAGACAGAAATACAGGAGGGGTACACCTGGTGAGGGCGGGGATAGGGTCAGACAGAAATACAGGAGGGGTACACCTGGTGGGGCGGGATAGGGACAGGAGGGGTACACCTGGTGGGGCGGGGATAGGGTCAGACAGAAATACAGGAGGGGTACACCTGGTGGTGGCGGGGATAGGGTCAGACAGAAATACAGGAGGGGTACACCTGGTGGGGGGGGGGATAGGGTCAGACAGAAATACAGGAGGGGTACACCTGGTGGTGGCGGGGATAGGGACAGACAGAAATACAGGAGGGGTACACCTGGTGAGCGGGGATAGGGTCAGACAGAAATACAGGAGGGGTACACCTGGTGGGGGCGGGGATAGGGACAGACAGAAATACAGGAGGGGTCCCCCCTATGGGGGGGATAGGGACAGACAAATACAGGAGGGGTACACCTGGTGGTGGCGGGGATAGGGACAGACAGAAATACAGGAGGGGTACACCTGGTGGGCGGGGATAGGGTCAGACAGAAATACTACACAGTACTACAACCCCCCTACAGTACTACAACCCCCCTACAGTACTACAACACCCCACTATAGCCAGATAACCAAGTCGGCCAGGGGGGGGCCAGATAACCAAGTCGGCCGGGGGGGGGGCCAGATAACCAAGTCGGCCGGGGGGGGCCAGATAACCAAGTCGGCCGGGGGGGGGGGGGCCAGATAACCAAGTCGGCCGGGGGGGGGGGGCCAGATAACCAAGTCGGCCGGGGGGGGGGCCAGATAACCAAGTCGGATGCAACAACCGCTGTCTGTTTCAACATCAACCAACTGAGGAGAAATGTTACCTTCATTTGGTTTAGAGCTGGATCTATTCCTCTCAGTAGTGACCTCTAACCAGAACACTACAAACATAATGAACAACTTGCTTTAGGCAGCTTGTTCTTCACCGACTGAAACGTCTCTGAACAAAAAAAAGGTCCAAACTTGAGTTATCCTCCTCCATGTTGTCTTGAGACCAGTGATTTCTGATCCAAAAACACCAGTGATTTCTGATCCAAAAACACACTAGTGATTTCTGATCCAAAAACACACCAGTGATTTCTGAGAACAGTTGAATGAAAAGTTGAACCACTTTCAGTCTGCTTTTCCTTTACCTCCACGTCATCCAATATGGCTGCCAGATGGCGAGCGAGAGGGTCTAGCCTACTGTAGGACAGTATTACTGCTCAATACTACTCAGACGTGACTACCACTATCAAATTCACATAGGGAATAGTGTGTGATTTGGGATTCCAGCCTATGGGCCCTGGTCCAAGGTAGTGGACTATTATAGGGTATAGGGATCCATTTGGGAACCACTGAATTCAATACCACCCAGACTAGACTGAAAACATTCACATCCCATAGCATATGAACACTAGTGGTGATAAACCTATTTCACAATAATAGTCCATCTATGCCAACACCATTCTGTATACTTCTGGCCCCTCTTTGGACACTGTGTTAACAACCCTCCAGACGAGCTTCAATGCCATACAACTCTCCTTCCGTGGCCTCCAACTACTCTTAAAACGCAGGTAAAACTAAATGCTCTTCAACCGATCGCTGCCTGCACCTGCCCGCCCGTCCTGCATCACTACTCTGGACGGCTCTGACTTAGAATATGTGGACAACTATAAATACCTAGGTGTCTGGTTAGACTGTAAACTCTCCTTCCAGACTCACATTAAGCATCTCCAATACAAAATTAAATCTAGAATCGGCTTCCTATATCGCAAACAAAGCATCCTTCACTCATGCTGCCAAACACACCCTCGTAAAACTGACCATCCTACCGATCCTCGACTTCGGCGACGTCATCTATAAAATAGCCTCCAATACTCTACTCAACAAGCTGGATGCAGTCTATCACAGTGCCATCCGTTTTGTCACCAAAGCCCCATACACTACCCACCATTGCGACCTGTACGCTCTCGTTGGCTGGCCCTCGCTTCATACTCGTCGCCAAACCCACTGGCTCCAGGTCATCTATAAGTCTCTGCTAGGTAAAGCCCCGCCTTATCTCAGCTCACTGGTCACCATAGCAGCACCCACCTGTAGCACGCGCTCCAGCAGGTATATCTCTCTGGTCACCCCTAAAGCCAACTCCTCCTTTGGTCGTCTCTCCTTCCAGTTCTCTGCTGCCAATGACTGGAACGAACTACAAAAATCACTGAAGCTGGAGACTCATATCTCCCTCACTAGCTTTAAGCACCAGCTGTCAGAGCAGCTCACAGATCACTGCACCTGTACATAGCCCATCTGTAAACAGCCCACCCAACTACCTCATCCCCATACTGTATTTATTTATTTGTTTTGCTCCTTTGCAGCCCAGTATCTCTACTTTGCACATTCATCTTCTGCACATCCTACCATTCCAGTGTTTAATTGCTATATTGTAATTACTTCGCCACCATGGCCTATTTATTGACTTATCTTACCTCATTTGCACTCACTGTATATAGACTTTTTGTTTTCTTTTGTTCTACTGTATTATTGACTGTATGTTTTGTTTATTCCATGTGTAACTCTGTGTTGTTGTATGTTGTCGAATTGCTTTGCTTTAACTTGGCCAGGTCGCAGTTGTAAATGAGAACTTGTTCTCAACTAGCCTACCTGGTTAAATAAAGGACTATATCGTCTTCACTCCGGATCCCCTCTGATTCTACCAAAGGCTTGAATAAACTGTCGTCTACTTTGCCATCTCGTAGGTGAATTTAAACCTTTCATATCAAAAACTGGGCAACGCCTTGGCAAAGACATGATGGGTATGACTCCTGGGAGAGAGACTTCCCCTCCACAGCTCAACACAGTGACCTCAACGTGCCTTCCCTACTAGAAAGAGAACCATGAATGAGGTCTGTGTGATGTAGTCCAGATTGAATTAGGTTTGTGTGAGAATGAGATGTAGTCCAGATTTTATTAGGTTTATGTGAGAATGAGATGTAGTCCAGATTGAATTAGGTTTGTGTGATGTAGTCCAGATTGAATTAGGTTTGTGTGAGAATGAGATGTAGTCCAGATTTTATTAGGTTTGTGTGAGAATGAGATGTAGTCCAGATTGAATTAGGTTTGTGTGCGAATGAGATGTAATCCAGATTGAATTAGGTTTATGTGAGAATGAGATGTAGTCCAGATTGTCCATGATTATTTGAACAGATGTTTACACGGTCACCATGCAGCGGAAAACTAATATTAAACACAGATATACCAATACGTCAAGGTCTATAGGTGGTTAGAGAACTACAATCCACATTAGCCTAGTGACTTGCAACAAGACTTTGTAGTCTGTTGTCCAAAAAGTTAATGAAAGCCACGCCAATGAACATCCTCTGTTCTAACGTGGATCATGCACTATCCAGCTCTATATTGTAACTAGTTAGATACTTTTATTAGAATTGACTTGCAATAAGTTAGTTAGTTAGTTACTCTTTCCAAAATGAACGTATGCAACAAATGTGTCTTATCTGTGGAGGCACCTTTTAAAAACGTTTAAAATGTAACATATACAGTCAACATTACTGTTAGCCAGTGTAGCTAGCAGACTTAGCTAGGTATCAGAGTCTCTCTCTGGTTGGCTAAAGATAGTTAGCTAAATCACAACAGTAATTGCAGAAAACATCTGCCTGTAGCGTAAACAGGTGTGAAATACAAACTAGTAAAAAAAATCACTTAACTCAAAATGTTACAAACCAACAAAACAGTGGAAATTAAAAATGACTAGTTAGTTAACAATCATCGGATAGCCAACTAGTTAGCTACAGGTAGCAAGGCGCTATGGGAAACACTGTTGTAGTTAGCCATCCTGCTAACGTTAGCTAGTTACAGTAGATACAGGTAGCAAGGCGCTATGGAAAACACTGTTGTAGTTAGCCATCCTGCTAACGTTAGCTAACTACAGTAGATACAGGTAGCAAGGCTCTATGGAAAACACTGTTGTAGTTAGCCATCCTGCTAACGTTAGCTAGTTACAGTAGATACAGGTAGAAAGGCGCTATGGGAAAACACTGTTGTAGTTAGCCATCCTGCTAACGTTAGCTAGTTACAGTAGATACAGGTAGAAAGGCGCTATGGAAAACACTGTTGTAGTTAGCCATCCTGCTAACGTTAGCTAGTTACAGTAGATACAGGTAGCAAGGCGCTATGGGAAAACACTGTTGTAGTTAGCCATCCTGCTAACGTTAGCTAGTTACAGTAGATACAGGTAGCAAGGCGCTATGGAAAACACTGTTGTAGTTAGCCATCCTGCTAACGTTAGCTAGTTACAGTAGATACAGGTAGCAAGGCGCTATGGGAAAACACTGTTGTAGTTAGCCATCCTGCTAACGTTAGCTAGTTACAGTAGATACAGGTAGCAAGGCGCTATGGGAAAACACTGTTGTAGTTAGCCATCCTGCTAACGTTAGCTAGTTACAGTAGATACAGGTAGCAAGGCGCTATGGGAAAACACTGTTGTAGTTAGCCATCCTGCTAACGTTAGCTAGTTACAGTAGATACAGGTAGAAAGGCGCTATGGGAAAACACTGTTGTAGTTAGCCATCCTGCTAACGTTAGCTAGTTACAGTAGATACAGGTAGAAAGGCGCTATGGAAAACACTGTTGTAGTTAGCCATCCTGCTAACGTTAGCTAGTTACAGTAGATACAGGTAGAAAGGCGCTATGGAAAACACTGTTGTAGTTAGCCATCCTGCTAACGTTAGCTAGTTACAGTAGATACAGGTAGCAAGGCGCTATGGGAAAACACTGTTGTAGTTAGCCATCCTGCTAACGTTAGCTAGTTACAGTAGATACAGGTAGCAAGGCGCTATGGAAAACACTGTTGTAGTTAGCCATCCTGCTAACGTTAGCTAGTTACAGTAGATACAGGTAGCAAGGCGCTATGGAAAACACTGTTGTAGTTAGCCATCCTGCTAACGTTAGCTAACTACTCCTGATGATGAACAAATCACATCCCCTTCACTGGGCCCCACTAATGAGCAAACGAGGCCATTGCAAAGAAAAGAGCCCCAAATCTAGACACTAGTATCCCCACCTCTGGAAACCATATCCCCCCCTCTCCTCCTCCTCCAACTTTCCACGGAAGGAAAAATAAAATAAAAATAAAACAAGCAAAAAAAGATCAAAACTCACCTCGTATTAGCAAACAAAAACTAGAGAACAACACAGTCCGTAGCACGGCGCCCATCTTTCTGCCTTGTTCTCACCCGGCCGCTCCTGTTCAGCGCAGGCTTCGCATTGCTGTGTCCTAATTCCTCCGACGGAACTGTTAGATTGTAACAATATATTTAGGGCTTGTTGTTTTGTTGTTGTTGTTTGTTGTTGTTTGTTGGGGCTACAATGTAACTGTGATTATTCTCAGCTCCATTTCTACTAGGTCTGTTTCAGGCTCGGTGGCGCTGCGATTCATTCTCCTGCCTGAGAGCAACATGCCAACCCTCCCCCTTTACTTTCTCCAAACCCTCCCGTCTCTTTCTCTGCTGTCTATTGTTGGACTTGATTACATTGCAGCCCCCTCTCGTCCAGCTGGATTTACAACACATTCAAAATCACTACGGTGGCTGGGGGGGGGGGGGGGGGGGGGGGGGAATAAATAAAAAAAATCACGCAACCGATAGGGTCAAGATACTTGTTAGCCGGTCGAAGACAGAAAACCTGGTCTAATATAACAATTGTTTGAGTGTGAAAGATCCACATTCCGAAGGGACTATTTTTTTCTGCCGGAGTACTCGGTGCTTCGGTTTTTAGAATAACATACCCCTATGACCCTGCCTCCGCTGCTGGCCGGATCTCCTTTTACTCCTCAGAAGAGAATAGAGGAAGAAGAGAGGTATTATCATGCATTATATACTGAACCAACATAGAAAACACAACATGTAAAGTGTTGCTCTCATGTTTCAGGAACTGAAATAAAAGATCTCCAGAAATGTTCCATACGCAAAAAAAAAAAATAATGCTTTATTTCTCTCAAATTTTTTGGGCACAAATTTGTTTACGTCGCTGTTAGTGAGTATTTCTCCTTTGCCAAGATAATCCATCCACCTGACAGATGTGACATATCAAGAAGTTGATTAAACAGCGTGATCATTACACAGGTGCACCTTGTCCTGGGGACAATAAAAAGCCACTAAAATGTTCAGTTTTATCACACAACACAATGGCCACAGATGTCTCAAGTTTTGAGGGAGCGTGCAAATTGACATGCCGACTGCAGAAATGTTGCCAGAGAATCAAATGTTAATTTCTCTACCATAAGCCGCCTCCAATGTCATTTTAGAGAATTTGCCAGCCCAGGACCTCGACATCCGGCTTCTTCACCTGCGAGATTACCTGAGACCAGCCACCCGGACAGCTGATAAAACTGTTGGTTTTTGCACAACCGAAGAATTTCTGCACAAACCGGTCAGAAACCGTCTCGGGGAAGCTCATCTGCTCGTCATCCTCACCAGGGTCTTGACTGGATAAGTGTGCTCTTCACAGATTAATCCCGGGTTTCGACTGTACCGGGCAGATGGCAGACTTATGTCATTGTGTGGGGCAAGCGGTTTGCTGATGTCACGAGATCTCGTGACGAGATCCTGAGGCCCGTTGTCGTGCCATTCATCTGCCACCATCACCTCCATGTTTCAGCGTGATAATGCACAGCCCCCCATGTCACAAGGATCTGGACACAATTCCTGGAAGCTGAAAATGTCCCAGTTCTTCCATGGCCTGCATACTCACCAGACATGTCACCCCATTGAGCATGTTTGGGATGCTCTGGATCGACGTGTACGACAGCGTGTTCCAGTTCCCGCCCAATATCCAGCAACTTCTCACAGCCGTCGAAGAGGAGGTGGGGACAACATCCAAACAGGCCACAATCCACAGCCTGATCCACTCTATGGGAAGGAGATGTGTTACGCTGCATGAGGCAGATGGTTGTCAGACCAGATACTGACTCCTTTTTCTAAAAAAGGTATCTGTGATCAACTGATGCATATC